>NC_069509.1:147404278-147456778 GCF_027579735.1 Bombina bombina | reverse complement strand
GTTAAAAGTTACTAGTCCACTCAATGTTAAAAATAGAAACAATTCAGCTGCAAAGTTGTCCAGGACTAGTGGACCACAGGAAATGTCAAGCCCTGAGTATCCGTATACCCTGTGAGCTTGTGCCTCAGAAATAGTCTGCATTGGCTTCCTGCCTTCATACGGTAAGGGAGCATGATCAGCCTTCTGCCCCCAGCTGCAGTCTCCGCTGTCAAAGAACCGCAGCATGCGCTAAAGTGTTGGATGTAGGTACTAAGTCAACACAGTATGCTGGGCAAAGGGCTATGTAACGTACATATGTCCATTTGGCTTATGGGGTTAAAGAGCCATAATAGTATAAATATTCCATAATTTGTTACAAATAAGAGCATGTTATTTTCAACTATTATGGCCCTTTAAGAAAAGGATCATTTATCCCCCTTCCATACCAAATGTTATTAGCACTGACAGAAACGTACAAAGTTCACAGCCTATTGTTATTTTACCTTTCATCTAGCAACTGGCAGTTTTATAATGTTTAACATACAGTCACTTATTTCTTTTTTATTTTGCTAGACACCAGCACTTGCTCCAGAGAACTGTGTCGCTTATATGTGGCCCCTATTTCAATACATCAGATTTCCTGGGAAAAGTGATATTCCAATCCATTTGTAAACACCATGATAACCCACAAGCGTTTCAAGTGAATTTATGGAGTATCACCGTATGTCAGTGGCGGTTCTGGGGGAGGAGGTAGGGGTGCAAAAGCCTTCTCAATTATCTTTTTTGCACCCCATTGGAAGAGCATAAAAAAAACACTTCCCTGACCCTGTCCTTTTAGGTTAACAAGACATCCCAAGGAATGCCCAGCTCTGGCTTCGAAACACTCACAACTCCACCTCAATCGACCCCACCCACAGAACGCTTGTAACTACACCATAACAGGGTTTCTGGAACTGCTATTGCCCTATGTAGATGATAATTAGACAGAGGTATTACAATCAAACTGATTTTGTCAGGACTGTGCTAAAACATAATGTTAAATGAACATAAACACTTTGCAATTACAAGAGTTTTCTGCATGTAGTGTACTGCAAAGTTGTTTTATTATGCATAATTAAAGGGACATGAAACTTAAAGTAAATGGAAAACTCTGAATCACAAAATAAATTTTTTGGGTTTCATATCCCTTTAAATTGGAATGGACGACATTGTTTCATAAGATCAAACACACAAAGAGGAACTTACCTGGCCATTGTAATTAAGAAATATATTCACAAGCATATCATCCCAAAATGACGGGTGTCTAGCTACTAGATTGACAAATCGTTTCAGGGCCCGTCTACGTGATTCAATGAACTCACGGTCAGCTGGGGGAGGGGGAACAAAATAACAAAATATAAAAGCATACTCTTGAATAACACAAAATATAAAAATAATTAAAGTCTATATCTTAAAAATTAAGGTTCTGTGATCCAGAAAATTAGTCATCTAAGAACTGTTCTTTTTCACTTGAAAAATAAACCGTTATCTCTTCTGAGCTATTTCTCTCAGTAATTTGTAGTACTTTTCTATAGCGCTACATCATTTCTGATCAAAGCGAGAAATACCTGTAGTGACAGACTCATCATGGATCACTCTCATAATATTGTTTTCCGTATCCTTCCTAACAAATTTATGCTCTTTCTGCCAGGACAAAAATAACTTGCAGGTTTCATTTCACTGACGGGAACACAAATCGTTATAGTTTTGAAGCCATAATACTTCAGGCAGTGCTTTGAAAATTATATTTAGACCCAATCTGACATGTTTTTGTATTTTTTTCTGTATATCAATTTCATTATGAAAGCTGTAAAGTCTGACAAGCTGCAAAAAAAATATCATCACTAGTGCGAGCTTAAGAAAATAAAATATATTTACTGATTGGATAGAAAGACAGCATTCACTGGTGACATTTCGGGGAATGCTCTCCTTCATCAGACCATATATAATTCACAGAGACGCTCTCTCACACACACACACACACACATACAGTCACACTCTCTCTCTCTCAAACACACACTATGATGCTCACACACAATGACACACACACACTTATGCTGTACAATCTCAGTTCTATGTACTGTACATCCTTAGTGCTGCTTGCTTTACCCACTAAATGCAGCCTATTGTATGACCTCGGTGCAGCATACTATACGACGCCCGGTGCAGCATACTATACGACGCCCGGTGCAGCATACTATACGACGCCCGGTGCAGCATACTATACGACGCCCGGTGCAGCATACTATACGACGCCCGGTGCAGCATACTATACGACGCCCGGTGCAGCATACTATACGACGCCCGGTGCAGCATACTATACGACGCCCGGTGCAGCATACTATACGACGCCCGGTGCAGCATACTATACGACGTCCGGTGCAGCATACTATACGTCCTCAGTGCAAAATACTATATGACCTCAGTAAAGCACAGTGCATGACATAAGTGCAGCATACCATAAAACGTTAATACAGCATATAGTAAGATGTCAGTGCAGCATACTGCCCAACCTATCTGCTGCATAGTGTATGACCTCAGTGATAAATGCTGTGCAACCTCACTGTAGCGTAGTGCAGAGTTCTTCAAACTTTTTTTACCAAGACCCAGTGCCATGATACCACATACCTTCGCTTGGTCTGAAAATTTGTGAAGTAATATACAACAAGATAGTTGCAATTTTTGGCAAAGTGACTAAATTGTGTACGTACTTTATGTCTGATTGTAGTAAAACTTGAAAGTGTTGTAAAAGATAATAACACACACACACACTCATACACTCTCATGCAACACACACACACACTTCTTATATACCATATGACACACACACACACACACAACACACACGAAATCTCATACAACACATTCACTCTCCACCAACACAAATCACGACCCAGTAATGGGTCCCGACCCGTGGTTGGAAGAACCATGGCATAGCGTATGAGCTCAGTGATAAATGCTGTGCAACCTCACTATAGCATAGTGTATGACCTCAGTGATAAATGCTGTGCAACCTCACCAGGAACGGAACTACCGGTGGTGCAGAGGTCGTGACTGCGACCTGCCCTGGCCAGTTTCAGCACAATTTTTTTTTTCCTTTTCCGCTGTGACAGGGGACCTTAACGGTGCTGTGCGCAGGCAGCGTTAAAGGGACAGTATACATTCATTTTTTCTTTGCATAAATGTTTTGTAGATGATCTATTTATATAGCCCATAAAGTTTTAATTTTTTTAAATGTATAGTTTTACTTATTTTTAAATAACATTGCTCTGATTTTCAGACTCCTAACCAAGCCCCAAAGTTTTATGAGAATACTGTCAGCCACCTACTCTGGCTTGCTCCTGTTTATGTAAAGAGTCTTTTCATATGCAAAAGAAGGGGGAGGGTCTTATTTCCCACTTGCAGTGGGCTTTCCCCCTACCTTTTCAACAGAGCTAAACTGAGAGCTTCTAAGTAAGTTTTTTAAACAGTTTTATAGTGGATTTTTATATCATTATCTGTGCATCTTATTCTTTATAGTAGTGTCTATTACATGCAGTTATATGAAAATGAGTGTATACTGTCCCTTTAAGAGCCCTGCTGTCACACTCCCCTCTCTGATTTGATGACTCAGTTTCCTCACAGAGTTCATCCAATCAGCTTCTCTGCCCACCAGTCAATGAGGAGTGACATTGCACGCGTCACCCCTCCCATCCCCCGCACGAGGATCTGAAGTTGAAGGAGCCGGAGGAGTTCACCATCGGAAGGTTCCTAGGACTGTACAACTTAGCGTGCTAATAAGCAAGTCTGTGTTGCAATTAAAGTACTTTAGTCAGAGTTGCTTTATGTTTAGTTTTTTAGGATTTTGCTCTACTGGGCAGTATTTGTGAACAGCGCTGCCAAAACTCCAGCTATACAAGGTACTCAAGTTTCTTTCTAACAAACTCAGTCCGATGAACTGGGAGTAATGTGTTTGAATTTATGGTGACTATATAATATGTATTTTAATATCTGCTGCATTTCTTTTTTACATTTTTAAGTTTCCACTTTACATTATACTTATTCATTGAACATGGTGGCTGGGGGCATCATTTTATTGAAGGGGTACTGGGGGCATCATTTTATTGCTGGGGGCATCATTTTATTGCTGGGGGGCTGGGGGCATCATTTTATTGCAGGGGTGGCTGGGGGCATCATTTTATTGCAGGGGGCTGGGTGCATCATTTATAGCTGGGGGCATCATTTTATTGCAGGGGGTTGTGGGTATCATTTTATTGCAGTGGGGCTGGGGGCATCATTTATTACAAGGGGGCTGAGGGCATAATTTATTATTACAAAATCACAATTTATTATTAGAAAATCACAATTTATAAGAATTAGACGTAATACCAAATTAGATGAGGTTTATGAAGAGCAGTCCATAGATCTTAAAGACAGACTAACCAAAAGAGGATATAGACCAAAAAAGTTAGAGGTGAGAAAAGCAACCAAATACTATGATGGAGCCATAAAGAATATTAAGAAAGATACAGATACTAAATTTGATGATGCTATTGTATTCTCAACTCCATTCAGTCAACAGTACAATCAGATAGTACAGATCATCTAGACCACTATCAGTTTCTGAGATTCTCTTTTCTAGACAAGCATTACCAATTTGTCGCTCTTCCATTTGGCCTAGCAACAGCTCCAAGAATCTTTTCAAAGGTTCTTGGTGCCCTACTCTCTGTAATCAGAGAACGGGGTATTGCGTTGTTTCCTTATTTAGACAATATATTGGTACTAGCTCAGTCTTTACATTCTGCAGAATCTCTCACAAATCAACTAGTGTTGTTTCTTCAAAGACATGGTTGGAGGATCAATTTACCAAAAGGTTCTTTGATTCCTCAGACAAGGGTCACCTTTTTACGTTTCCAGATAGATTCAGTGTCCATGACTCTGTCTCTAACAGACAAGAGACAATTAAAATTGGTTTCAGCTTGTCGGAACCTTCAGTCTCAATCATTCCCTTCAGTAGCTATGTGCATGGAAGTTTTAGGTTTCATGACTGCAGCATTGGACGCGATCCCCTTTGCTCGTTTTCATATGAGACCTCTCCAGCTTTGTATGCTAAACCAATGGTGCAGGGATTATACAAAGATAACACAATTAATATCCCTGAATCCCAATGTTCGACTCTCTCTGACTTGGTGGTTAGATCACCATCGTATAGTTCAAGGGGCCTCTTTTGTTCGTCCAACCTGGACTGTGATCACAACAGATGAAAGTCTTTCAGGTTGGAGAGCTGTCTGTGGATCTCTGACAACACAAGGGGTTTGGAAATATCAAGAGGCGAGGTTACCAATCAATATTTTAGAACTCTGTGCTATTTTCAGGGCTCTTCAGGTTTGGCTTCTGTTGAAGAGAGAACCGTTCATTTGTTTTCAGGCAGACAATATCACAACTGTGGCATACCTCAATCATCAGGGTGGGACTCACAGTCCCCAAGCTATGAAAGAAGTATCTCGGATACTTGCTTGGGCGGAATTCAGCTCCTGTCTAATTTCTGCGGTTCATATCCCAGGTATAGACAATTGGGAAGCGGATTACCTCAGCCGTCAGACTTTACATCCGGGGGAGTGGTCGCTCCATCCAGATGTGTTTTCTCAGATTGTTCAGATGTGGGATCTTCCAGAAATAGATCTGATGGCTTCCCATCTAAACAAGAAACTGCCCAGGTACCTGTCCAGGTTCAGGGATCCTCAGGTGGAAGCAGTGGATGTGTTAACAGTTCCTTGGTGTTACCAACCTGCTTATATTTTCCCGCCTCTAGTTCTTCTTCCAAGAGTGATCTCCAAAATCATAATGGAACAATCCATTGTGTTGCTGGTAGCTCCAGCATGGCCTCACAGGTTTTGGTATACGGATCTTGTTCGGATGTCCAGTGCCAACCTTAGCCACTTCCATTAAGGCCAGACCTTCTGTCTCAAGGTCCGTTTTTCCATCAGGATCTCAAATTATTAAATTTGAAGGTATGGAAATTGAACGCCTAGTGCTTAGTCATAGAGGTTTCTCTGACTCAGTGATTAATACTATGTTACAGGCTCGTAAATCTGTTTCTAGGAAGATTATTATCGCGTTTGGAAGACATATTTCATGGTGTTCTTCACATAAATTCTCCTGGCATTCTTTTAGAATTTAGATTTTACAGTTTCTTTCAGGATGGTTTGGATAAGGGTTTGTCTGCAAGTTCCTTGAAGGGACAAATCTCTACTCTTTCTGTTTTATTTCACAGAAAGATTGCTAAGCTTCCCGATATTCACTGTTTTGCACAGGCTTTGGTCCGTATCAAGCCTGTCATTAAATCAATCTCTCCTCCTTGGAGTCTTAATTTTGGTTTTGAAGGCTTTACAGGCTCCTCCGTTTCAGCCTATGCATTCTTTGGACATTAAACTACTATCTTGGAAAGTGTTGTTCCTTTTGGCCATCTCTTCTGCTAGAAGAGTTTCCGAATTATCTGCTCTTTCTTGTGAATCTCCTTTTCTGATTTTTCATCAGGATAAGGCAGTTTTGCAGACTTCATTTAAATTTCTACCTAAGGTTGTGAATTCTAACAACATTAATAGAGAAATTGTTGTCCCTTCTTTGTGTCCTAATCCTAAGAATTCTTTGGAGAGATCCTTACATTCTTTGGATGTGGTAAGAGATTTGAAATATTATGTTGAAGCTACTAAAGATTTCAGGAAGACTTCTAGTCTATTTGTTATCTTTTCTGGTTCTAGGAAAGGTCAGAAGGCTTCTGCCATTTCCTTGGCATCTTAATTAAAGCTTTTGATTCATCAGGCTTATTTGGAGTCGGGTCAGACCCTGCCTCAGAGAATTACAGCTCATTCTACTAGATCAGTCTCCACTTCGTGGGCTTTTAAGAATGAAGCTTCAGTTGATCAGATTTGCAAAGCAGCAACTTGGTCTTCTTTGCAAACATTTACTAAATTCTACCGTTTTGATGTATTTGCTTCTTCGGAAGCAGTTTTTGGTAGAAAAGTTTTTCAGGCAGTTGTTTCAGTTTGATTCCTCTGTTTATGTTAATTTTTTGCTTTTCATTATGAGAATAAACTTATGTTTTGGGTTGTGGATTAATTTTTTTTCCAGCGGCAAATTGCTGTTATTATTTTATCCCTCCCTCTCTAGTGACTCTTCTGTGGAGTTCTACATCTTGAGTATTACTATCCCATACGTCACTAGCTCATGGACCCTTGCCAATTACATGAAAGAAAACATAATTTATGTAAGAACTTACCTGATAAATTCATTTCTTTCATATTGGCAAGAGTCCATGAGACCCACCCTTCTTTATGGTGGTTATGATTTTTTTGTATAAAGCACAATTATTTCCAAATTCCTTTGTTGATGCTTTTTACTCCTTTCTTTATCACCCCACTACTTGGCTATTTGTTAAACTGAACTGTGGGTGTGGTGAGGGGTGTATTTATAGGCATTTTGAGGTTTGGGAAACTTTGCCCCTCCTGGTAGGAATGTATATCCCATATGTCACTAGCTCATGGACTCTTGCCAATATGAAAGAAATTAATTTATCAGGTAAGTTCTTACATAAATTGTGTTTTTTTAATATTACGTTCACCATATCTGTTTTCATTTAGTATCAGTTTGTGTAGATTTGAGTGATTTTCTGAAAGGGATAGATGAACTCAATGAAAATACAAAAGAATAATAAGCAATTCCTTTTTTTTGTAAAATTCATTATCCCCACCCCATTTATAAAGGAAGCAAATTCATGTCTGAAGTATACAGTGTATTTTATCCAAAATATTAGACATTTGTATTAAAAAAAAAAGTGATAACACATATTGCTTAGCCTTTTGTGGGATAATGGGAATGAGAATCACTGTGATTCTGCATGGGCGTGTATAAGCTGTCACCCAAATTGAGAAAAAGCCATGTGAGCCACTACTAAGATGATGTCAAATCTAATGGGTCGATTTATTAAGCAGCGGATGGTACATTGACGCCCCATCATTTCCGGTCCACCAGAAACGGAAGTTAAGAAGCAGCGTACTGCGCAAAGTGATGTCAGACTGTCTGCAGCAGGTTAGGGCCCTGAGTGCTAATTCTGTTCTTCCTCTCTTGTCCGACAGTCTAGGTGCTGAGCCCAGGCCCCGGTCCCCGTCTAGCGCGCTCCTTAGCACCAGCTGCTCAGTGACAGTGAGCCAGCCAGGATAGGAGAAGGCGGCCAGCTAGACAGCATCCTAAGTAACACTGCAAAGCACTAACTGAAGTCAGCTATTAAGGGTTAGCACAGCCACTGCTGACTAAGAGGACAGTACAGGATCACAAAGCTGGATCACCTGGAATAGTGGTCTGATCAGTCAGTCCGTCCCTATACCAAAGGAACATACACACACAGCAGCAAGTGCATATTCTTACTTAGGCTCCTTACCTAGTTGTTGCTGCAAAGCTCTAACTTAATCTCTATGCATGTCAAGCAAGATGAGAAAGTATTGTCCACCTCATAACACCCGCTCAAAATCATTAGCCTGCACACTCTCCCTATTTGCACTATCTTCTGCGCACCCTTCATAGCTAGTGTGCACACCTCTCACTAGATCGCCACCATTTCAAAAAAACTTTTGAAAGGCACGTGTGCTCTGTTGAAATGAGGTGTGAGCTCGCACACGCGCACATCTTAGAGGGAACAGTGGCCCTGACTACTCCAGCTCAACCCATGTGTAATTAGATCAAACTGTTGAAAGCTATCAGATGGTGAGAGTATTTTAGCAGTGGTTAAAACATTTTGGTGTCCAAGTAACTATTTTTACACCCTTGTAAGTAAGTATTTAAGTAAAATGCTCTAAAAAAATGGAGCATTTTATTTTTACATTTTATGTTCTGTTAATGAAAACTCTGTTCTTCCCTGCTACTTGCTCTGTCTTGCCTCTTCTTCCAAATATATTTTTTATTTGAGCCATTAAGCAATAATGTGAGGGTATGGAGGCAGGGTGGTTTAGAGCAGTATGTGCATAGTGTTTACATTTCTTTCTTAATACAAGGAGAGTCCACGGCTTCATTCCTTACTGTTTGGGAAATATTGAACCTGGCCACCAGGAGGAGGCAAAGACACCCCAGCCAAAGGCTTAAATACCTCTCCTACTTCCCCCATCCCCCAGTCATTCTTTGCCTTTCGTCACAGGAGGATAGCAGAGAAGTGTCAGAATTGGTTGAGGAGTCTTATACGCTTGGCTTACGAGACAGCGGGACATATACCTCCTCAAAGAATTATGACTCATTCTACTAGAGCAGTGGCTTCCTCTTGGGCCTTTAAGAACGAGACCTCTATGGATCAGATTTGTAAGGCGGCTACCTGGTCCTCCTTACATACGTTTTCTAAATTTTACAAGTTTGATGTTTTTGCTTCAGCTGAAGCAGCCATCGGGAGAAAGGTATTGCAGGCTGTGGTGCCCTCAGATTAGGATCCGCCTCTCTTTTTGTCTCTCCCGTTTTCTCATAAGCCAAGCGGATAAGACTCCTCAACCAATTCTGACACTTCTCTGTATCCTTCTGTGACGAAAGGAAAGAATGACTGGGGGATGGGGAAAGTAGGAGAGATATTTAAACCTTTGGCTGGGGAGTCTTTGCCTCCTACTGGTGGCCAGGTTCAGTATTTCCCAACAGTAAGGAATGAAGCCGTGGACTATCCTTGTATTAAGAAGGAAAATATAAAATTATGCTTACCAGATAATTTCATTTCCTTCTGTACAAGGAGAGTCCACGGCCCCCGCCAGTGTTCTCCGATGGGCGGCCCCCTAAATTATAATTTTCTTCTGCCACCTTTTATACCCTGATATTTCTCCTACTGCCCCTTGTTCCCTCGGCAGAATGACTGTGGGATAGGTTAAGTGGGAGAGGTATTAAAGCCTTTGGCTGGGGTGTCTTTGCCTCACCCTGGTGGTCAGGTTCAGTATTTCCCAACAGTAAGGAATGCAGCTGTTGACTCTCCTTGTACAGAAGGAAATTAAATTATCTGGTAAGCATAATTTATGTTTTTGCATGTGAAAGGGAGGTAAGCTATATTAATTCTCACCTCACTCATCTCTGGGAAGCAGGAATTAAACAGAACCCATCTCCCTGCGAGTACAAAGAGTAAAACACTTCTGCAAGTAAAATTCTTGATCCTCTCCTGCAGTGCATGAATAGAAATGACAGGGGCTACAAACTTCACACCAATTGTACCAATTTCCTTTCCATATAATACTGCTACCATACAGCCAACCAAACTGTACAAAAATGTAATTGTAGCTAATAAATTATATCATTCCTGATAGACAATGCAAGCAGATCTACTGCCTTTCTACTAAGTTAGCCAACAAAAGTGGTTGTTTAAAGGGACAGTCTACTCCAGAATGTTATTGTTTAAAAAAATAGATAATCCCTTTATAACCCATTCCCCAGTTTTGCATAACCAACATTGTTGTATTAATACACTATTTACCTCCGTGATTACCTTGTATCTAAGCCTCTGCCGACTGCCCCGTATTTCAGTTCATTTGACAAACTTGCATTTTAGCCAATCAGTGCTGACTTATAAATAACTCCACAGAAGTGAGCACAATCTTATCTATATTAAACACAAACTAGCACTGTCTTAACTGTGAAAAACTGTCAAATGCACTAAGATAAGAGGCAGCCTTTAAGGGCTTAGAAATTAACATATGAGTCTACCTAGGTTAAGCTTTCAACAAAGAATACCAAAAGAACAAAGCACATTTGATGATAAAAGTACATTGGAAAGTGGTTTAAAATTGCATGCCCTATCTGAATCATGAAAGTTTAATTTTGACTAGGCTGTCCCTTTAAATTAGATTTACTGCTTTCCAGTGCTAAAAATATTTCTTCCAATTGTCTAAATTCCAATAAGTCTAGTCTAAAAATGCACCACCCTCTATAATTAGTTTATGACAACAGGTGTTTAATTCTGAAATAAAAATGTGCAGTGATTCTAGTACCTTTAGAACAAAATGTGAAGTACCTAAAACCATATTACTGTTTTGATTAAAGAAAATACCTCCAATCATTCTCTTCGGTGGGAGTGCAGGCACCATTCGATAAGGATACTTCTGCAAAAGCATCTCTTGAAAGACCACAAAGTCGTTGTATCTTCTATACACAGAAGACTTAAAAAACTGCAGAAACAGAGAAGGTTTGATAAAAATACATTCACATACCAAAACATGCAGAGGGCATAAGCCTTTTTTTTTTACTGGTCTACTCTAGTTCATGTTAGTTTCTTCCCTATTGCCCGTTTATATTATATTGACCCTAGTATTTGATTTCACTGGGCGATACCACAAGAGCCCTGGTGTGGACCCAGCATTACAAAGGTGAAAGAATGGCAACCTTGCACTACACTGGGATTATGAAATTGCATGGAAATGTGATCATGTGATGTCAGCTAACACTGTGGCACCCACAGAATTCTGGGAATTGTTGTTATACTGGAAGGCAAGGACTTTGGATTACACTATAGAAACTGCAATTGAGCACTAAAATCTACCTAGCTCCGTATGGTTATGGAGAAGTGCATTTGCTAGAAATGGATACTGACTTTGACCCTCTCCCACCAGTGCTGCTTGAATCATGTGACTGTTTCCATAACTTTGTAATAAAGGATAATTGCATCATATTTTTGTTTTAAAAAAAATAAAAATAATAATGTTTATTTGAGAGTTAACAGAACATAAAACCCAACATTTTTCTTTCATGATTCAGATAAAACATATCATTTTAAACAACTTTCCAATTTACATCCATCATCAAATTTGTTTCCTTCTCTTTGTGTCCTTTGTTGAAGGAGCAGTATTGCACTACTGGGAGCTAGCTGAACACACTGGGTGAGCCAACAACAACAGGCATATTAGTGCAGCCATCAATCAGCAGCTAGCTCCCAGTCGTGCACTGCTGCTCTTAAGCCTACCTAGGTATGCTTTTAAACAAAGGATATAGAGGGAACAAAGAAAATTAGATAATACAAGTAAATTAGAAAGTGATTAAAAATGGCATGAAAGAAACGTTTAGGGTTTTATGTCCCTTTAAGTTAACCGTACTGTACCCACCTCATGGACCAGTATTAGTCAAGGTAAGGTTAATGAGGGATGCTGTATTTTTTTAACTCAATCTTTAAAATACATTTATATCATCCACTTAAAGAAGAGTTTAGGTATAAAAAACAAAAACTTGTTTTTTCTGGCAAACATTAAAAGACTGTAATGCAAATTAAATCACTCTTTTACAGTAATAGAAAACAACAACAACAAAAAAACAACACTTTAAGGGCTGTTATTGTGGAACAGAGCATGCCATTTTATTTCCCGCCACCTTTCAAATCTAGGTGTTTAATCCCCGCAATTAGGTTAAACGCATAGTTAAAATCATTCTCAGGAACAACAGAGCACTGCTAGTCCCGAATGGAAGGAGTCAGTGACCCAATCAGCAGCAGTAGCCACACTACCCAGTTGTGAAACTGCCACTGACAAATGGTTCACCAGCAGTTTTCGGTGGGAACCATTTCTCTGTGGCTCCCACAAGTACTTATGTAACTATGTTCAGAAGGGTTACTAGGGATAAAGTAACATGATCTAACTAATAAGAGCATTTCATTTTTGTATTATAATATCCCATTAAAGTGCCTTTAAGTATGCCTCTGCGCACACGACAAAAGTTAGCATTTATAACACTACCTTTAGGTTGCATGTATAAGATGTATTATGATCTGTAAATATTGTGTAAATGACATAAGATATTATTGTTTATACTTCATTCCATCCCCTCTCCAAACTGTCCCATTGTAAAGTTGCAAATATTCCAAAATCCAAACCATTCCGAAATCCCCCCAGGCGGAGGCAAAACAGATAGTGAAGATGTGTGAATTACAGTGCATCATATTTATGCATGATGTAGTGACTTGATGCACTCTGAGAAGATCATGTTACATCGGGTTTACTCACAGCCACTTGGGTAATATCAGGTTTACCTGGGTAGTGCTAGGATTACCCAAATTTCACACTTTACCTGGAACATATATCTATCTTTCTATCTATATCTATCAAGCAAAAAAAAAATCTAAAATTCTTTGAGGAACCTCAGAGTACGGATGTCTTAGAAAATGTTGCTAGTGCAGGGAGCTCCCTGTTTGGATGCATGATTTAAGTACACAGTTTTTTTTTTTTATTAAAAGGTACATTTAACAGTTAATACATTTTATAAGCCTAGTATTGAGGCTAGTCCCCGCCTCCCTCTAATCATGGGTCCTGCCATGTTGAAATTTAGCTATCACTGCATTCCAGTGCTGATGCGTTTGCACATGTGCAGAAACGCTCCTTCAGATACCTGCAGTGAAACCTAGGTTCCAAAATGGCGGTACCGATAACTTGAGGGAGGTGAATGAAATGTATTCAGTGTTTAATGTCCCTTAAAAAAAAAAAGAAGATCAATAAAAATAAATCTGAGGGCAACACCCAGTAATGGTGGGTCTAAGGGCCACCTGTTAGATTATACTCACACATATGCTAAAAATAACTGTTCAAAAAGAAAATGTGATTTTAACATTTACAAGAGAAAATTAATTTTAATTTTACTTTATGTAATACTGAAATATACACAGTTTGGTACAAATACCCATACTTTTATGCTTTTTATTTTAAGGACTAGCACTGGCCACACACACAAAAAAACCTTGGTGGGCTAGATGTTCCCATAGGCAGTAATTTTGGCGGCACTGATGTAAAACTCTTAAACTTTCTGAAAATCTTAAAAAACAGAATTTATGCTTACCTGATAAATTACTTTCTCCAACGGTGTGTCCGGTCCACGGCGTCATCCTTACTTGTGGGATATTCTCTTCCCCAACAGGAAATGGCAAAGAGCCCAGCAAAGCTGGTCACATGATCCCTCCTAGGCTCCGCCTACCCCAGTCATTCGACCGACGTACAGGAGGAAATATGCATAGGAGAAACCATATGATACCCTGGTGACTGTAGTTAGAGAAAATAATTCATCAGACCTGATTAAAAAAACCAGGGCGGGCCGTGGACCGGACACACCGTTGGAGAAAGTAATTTATCAGGTAAGCATAAATTCTGTTTTCTCCAACATAGGTGTGTCCGGTCCACGGCGTCATCCTTACTTGTGGGAACCAATACCAAAGCTTTAGGACACGGATGAAGGGAGGGAGCAAATCAGGTCACCTAAATGGAAGGCACCACGGCTTGCAAAACCTTTCTCCCAAAAATAGCCTCTGAAGAAGCAAAAGTATCAAATTTGTAAAATTTGGCAAAAGTGTGCAGTGAAGACCAAGTCGCTGCCTTACATATCTGGTCAACAGAAGCCTCGTTCTTGAAGGCCCATGTGGAAGCCACAGCCCTAGTGGAATGAGCTGTGATTCTTTCAGGAGGCTGCCGTCCGGCAGTCTCATAAGCCAATCGGATAATGCTTTTAAGCCAAAAAGAAAGAGAGGTAGAAGTTGCTTTTTGACCTCTCCTTTTACCAGAATAAACAAACAAAGACGATGTTTGTCTGAAATCTTTAGTGGCCTCTAAATAGAATTTTAGAGCACGGACTACGTCCAAATTGTGTAACAAACGTTCCTTCTTTGAAACTGGATTCGGACACAAAGAAGGTACAACTATCTCCTGGTTAATATTCTTGTTGGAGACAACTTTCGGAAGAAAACCAGGCTTAGTACGCAAAACCACCTTATCTGCATGGAACACCAGATAGGGCGGAGAACACTGCAGAGCAGATAACTCAGAAACTCTTCTAGCAGAAGAAATTGCAACCAAAAACAAAACTTTCCAAGATAATAACTTAATATCTACGGAATGTAAGGGTTCAAACGGAACCCCTTGAAGAACTGAAAGAACTAGATTAAGACTCCAGGGAGGAGTCAAAGGTCTGTAAACAGGCTTGATTCTAACCAGAGCCTGAACAAACGCTTGAACGTCTGGCACAGCTGCCAGCCTTTTGTGAAGTAAAACAGATAACGCAGAGATCTGTCCCTTCAGAGAACTTGCAGATAATCCTTTCTCCAAACCTTCTTGTAGAAAGGATAGAATCTTAGGAATTTTTATCTTGTTCCATGGGAATCCTTTAGATTCACACCAACAGATATATTTTTTCCATATCTTATGGTAAATTTTTCTAGTTACAGGCTTTCTAGCCTGAATCAGAGTATCTATTACAGAATCTGAAAACCC
Source organism: Bombina bombina (assembly GCF_027579735.1). Classification (NCBI taxonomy): domain Eukaryota; kingdom Metazoa; phylum Chordata; class Amphibia; order Anura; family Bombinatoridae; genus Bombina; species Bombina bombina. The sequence goes on along the minus strand of NC_069509.1, from coordinate 147,441,536 downwards.
ACGCTTTGATAAAATCAAGCGTTCAATCTCCAAGCAGTCAGTTGGAGGGAGACCAGATTCGGATGTTCGAATGGACCTTGAACAAGAAGGTCCTGTCTCAAAGGTAGCTTCCATGGTGGAGCCGATGACATATTCACCAGGTCTGCATACCAAGTCCTGCGTGGCCACGCAGGAGCTATCAAGATCACCAAAGCCCTCTCCTGATTGATCCTGGCTACCAGCCTGGGAATGAGAGGAAACGGTGGGAATACATAAGCTAGGTTGAAGGTCCAAGGCGCCACTAATGCATCCACTAGAGTCGCCTTGGGATCCCTGGATCTGGACCCGTAACAAGGAACCTTGAAGTTCTGACGAGAGGCCATCAGATCCATGTCTGGAATGCCCCATAATTGAGTTATTTGGGCAAAGATTTCCGGGTGGAGTTCCCACTCCCCCGGATGGAATGTCTGACGACTCAGAAAATCCGCTTCCCAATTTTCCACTCCTGGGATGTGGATTGCAGACAAGTGGCAGGAGTGATCCTCCGCCCATTGAATTATCTTGGTCACTTCCTCCATCGCCAGGGAACTCCTTGTTCCCCCCTGATGGTTGATATATGCAACTGTCGTCATGTTGTCTGATTGAAACCTTATGAATTTGGCCTTTGCTAGATGAGGCCAAGCTTTGAGAGCATTGAATATCGCTCTCAGTTCCAGAATGTTTATCGGGAGAAGAGATTCTTCCCGAGACCATAGACCCTGAGCTTTCAGGGGTTCCCAGACCGCGCCCCAGCCCACCAGACTGGCGTCGGTCGTGACAATGACCCACTCTGGTCTGCGGAAGCTCATTCCCTGTGACAGGTTGTCCAGGATCAGCCACCAACGGAGTGAATCTCTGGTCCTTTGATCTACTTGAATCATCGGAGACAAGTCTGTATAATCCCCATTCCACTGTCTGAGCATGCACAGTTGTAATGGTCTTAGATGAATTTGTGCAAAAGGAACTATGTCCATTGCTGCAACCATCAATCGTATTACTTCCATGCACTGCGCTATGGAAGGACGAAGAACAGAATGAAGTACTTGACAAGAGCTTAGAAGTTTTGATTTTCTGACCTCTGTCAGAAAAATCCTCATTTCTAAGGAGTCTATTATTGTTCCCAAGAAGGGAACTCTTGTTGACGGGGAAAGAGAACTTTTTTCTATGTTCACTTTCCATCCGTGAGATCTGAGAAAGGCTAGGACGATGTCCGTATGAGCCTTTGCTTTTGACAGAGACGACGCTTGAATCAGGATGTCGTCCAAGTACGGTACTACTGCAATGCCCCTTGGTCTTAGAACCGCTAGAAGGGACCCTAGTACCTTTGTGAAAATTCTCGGAGCAGTGGCTAATCCGAATGGAAGTGCCACAAACTGGTAATGCTTGTCCAGAAAAGCGAACCTTAGGAACTGATGATGTTCCTTGTGGATAGGAATATGTAGGTACGCATCCTTTAAATCCACCGTGGTCATAAATTGACCTTCCTGGATGGTAGGAAGGATCGTTCGAATGGTTTCCATTTTGAACGATGGAACCCTGAGAAATTTGTTTAGGATCTTGAGATCTAAAATTGGTCTGAATGTTCCCTCTTTTTTGGGAACTATGAACAGGTTGGAGTAAAACCCCATCCCTTGTTCTCCTATTGGAACTGGATGAATTACTCCCATCTTTAACAGGTCTTCTACACAATGTAAGAATGCCTGTCTTTTTATTTGGTTTGAAGATAATTGAGACCTGTGGAACCTTCCCCTTGGGGGTAGTTCCTTGAATTCCAGGAGATAACCTTGAGAAACTATTTCTAGTGCCCAAGGATCCTGAACATCTCTTGCCCAGGCCTGAGCAAAGAGAGAAAGTCCCCCACCAGATCCGGTCCCGGATTGGGGGCCATCCCTTCATGCTGTTTTGGTAGCAGTGGTAGGCTTCTTGGCCTGCTTACCCTTGTTCCAGCCTTGCATCGGTCTCCAGGCTGGTTTGGGTTGAGAAGTATTACCCTCTTGCTTAGAGGATGTAGAAGTAGAGGCTGGTCCGTTTCTGCGAAAGGGACGAAAATTAGGCTTATTTCTAGCCTTAAAAGACCTATCCTGAGGAAGGGCGTGGCCCTTTCCCCCGGTGATGTCTGAAATAATCTCTTTCAAATCAGGACCAAACAGTGTTTTGCCCTTGAAAGGGATGTTAAGCAATTTTGTCTTGGAAGACACATCCGCTGACCAAGACTTTAGCCAAAGCGCTCTGCGCGCCACGATAGCAAACCCTGAATTTTTCGCCGCTAATCTAGCTAATTGCAAAGCGGCATCTAGAATAAAAGAGTTAGCCAATTTAAGTGCTTGAACTCTGTCCATAACCTCCTCATACGAAGATTCTTTATTGAGCGACTTTTCTAGTTCTTCGAACCAGAAACACGCTGCCGTAGTGACAGGAACAATGCATGAAATTGGTTGTAGAAGGTAACCTTGCTGAACAAACATCTTTTTAAGCAAACCCTCTAATTTTTTATCCATAGGATCTTTGAAAGCACAACTATCTTCTATGGGAATAGTAGTGCGTTTGTTTAGAGTAGAGACCGCCCCCTCGACCTTAGGGACTGTCTGCCATAAGTCCTTTCTGGGGTCGACTATAGGAAATAATTTCTTAAATATAGGGGGAGGAACAAAAGGTATGCCGGGCCTTTCCCATTCCTTATTTACTATGTCCGCCACCCGCTTGGGTATAGGAAAAACATCGGGGGGCACCGGAACCTCTAGGAACTTGTCCATCTTACATAATTTCTCTGGAATGACCAAATTGTCACAATCATCCAGAGTAGATAATACCTCCTTAAGCAGTGCGCGGAGATGTTCTAATTTAAATTTAAATGTTACAACATCAGGTTCAGCTTGTTGAGAAATTTTTCCTGAATCTGAAATTTCTCCCTCAGACAAAACCTCCCTCCTGGCCCCTTCAGATTGGTGTGAGGGTATGTCAGAAACGTTATCATCAGCGTCCTCTTGCTCTTCAGTGTTTAAAACAGAGCAATCGCGCTTTCTCTGATAAGTAGGCATTTTAGATAAAATATTTGCAATAGAATTATCCATAACAGCCGTTAATTGTTGCATAGTAATAAGTATTGGCGCACTAGATGTACTAGGGGCCTCTTGTGTGGGCAAAACTGGTGTAGACACAGAAGGGGGTGATGCAGTACCATGCTTACTCCCCTCATTTGAAGAATCATCTTGGGCACTATTATTATCTGTGGCATCATTGTCCCTACTTTGTTTGGACACTATGTCACAATTATCACATATATTTAAATGGGGAGACACATTGGCTTTCATACATATAGAACATCGCTTATCTGATGGTTCAGACATGTTAAACAGGCTTAAACTTGTCAACAAAGCACAAAAAACGTTTTAAAATAAAACCGTTACTGTCACTTTAAATTTTAAACAGAACACACTTTATTACTGAATATGCGAAAAAGCATGAAGCAATTGTTCAAAGTTCACCAAAATTTCACCACAGTGTCTTAAAGCCTTAAAAGTATTGCACACCAAATTTGAAAGCTTTAACCCTTAAAATAACGGAACCCCTATACAGTCCCAGGTATCTGCTTTGCTGAGACCCAACCAAGCCCAGAGGGGAATACGATACCAAATGACGCCTTCTATAAGCTTTTTCAGTGGTTCTTAGCTCCTCACACATGCATCTGCATGCCTTGCTTTCCAAAAACAACTGCGCATTAGTGGCGCGAAAATGAGGCTCTGCCTATAACTAGAGAAGGCCCCCATCTGAAAAAGGTGTCCATACAGTGCCTGCCGTTTTTTAACAACAATCCCCAAGATTATAATAACTATAAAGAGTTATAATCTGTCAAATATGCTTAGCAAAGTAATCGTTTTAGCCCAGAAAAATGTCTACCAGTTTTTTAAGCCCTTATAAAGCCCTTTATTCTTTTACTTAATCTAAGAAAATGGCTTACCGGTCCCCATAGGGAAAATGACAGCCTTCCAGCATTACAAAGTCTTGTTAGAAATGTGGCCAGTCATACCTCAGGCAGAAAAGTCTGCCAACTGCTTCCCCCAACTGAAGTTACTTCATCTCAACAGTCCTGTGTGGAAACAGCAATCGATTTTAGTAACGTTTGCTAAAATCATCTTCCTCTTACAAACAGAAATCTTCTTCTCTTTTCTGTTTCAGAGTAAATAGTACATACCAGCACTATTTTAAAATAACAAACACTTGATTGAAGAATAAAAACTACATTTAAACACCAAAAAACTCTTAGCCATCTCCGTGGAGATGTTGCCTGTGCAACGGCAAAGAGAATGACTGGGGTAGGCGGAGCCTAGGAGGGATCATGTGACCAGCTTTGCTGGGCTCTTTGCCATTTCCTGTTGGGGAAGAGAATATCCCACAAGTAAGGATGACGCCGTGGACCGGACACACCTATGTTGGAGAAATGAAAACTACAAAATGTATAACTCACCTGGCTTGAAACCTCATACTCCACATGTTTAAGAAATAACCCCTTTTTCTCTGGAATTAGCTCAACCTGCACCGTATCATGACCGAGAAGTTCTTGCAAGGTGTGCGGCAACATCATCGGGTTTCTCTCAGCCAACTGCATGGTATTTTATAGCTCACTTGCCCAACACCTTGAGAAATCTACAAACAAATAAATAATCAGAACAATAGATACCAGACACCAACTAAACCAACAGATAAACATTTCTATATGTTTTCTTTTTCAAGCATATAATGGCACATTTTAGGATTTCAGTTATCAGTTTTATACTGAATGATAGAACATTTAACCCTTGCAGTAGAAGAATATAAGTATTAGTGAGTATATGGCCTCTGATCACTAGATAAAACAAGTCTTCTGGAATTTTAAGGAGGCACGTAATCACCCCACACTCACACATATATCCATCCCTCTCTTTCCAGCTTGAAATAGCTAGGCAAGAACCTTCGTGTGAATGATTTGTATAAATGTAGAAAGCAGTAGGCATGGGAATTTGGTATTTGTTATAAAAACAAATGATGAATATATCTACAGGCTGCCAGTGCCTTTGGCTATTTTCAAAGCTAAATTTATTAGTTGTGTGTTGCACTTATGCACTAATAAATCTGGCGCTCAAAAATAGTTGAATACAGCAGCCCACAGACATATTCAGCATTTGTTTCAATAACAAAATAACAAATGCCAAATTTTTGCCCATGCCTAGAAAAGAGTTAGACCATAGAACAACTCAGAGCTATATGTACAAGTCACGTTTGTGCCAAGCAAGGAAGCCCTTCATATGGTTCTATCAGGAGTATGCAGAAATTGATTTATTTGTAAGCATACTCATGGTTTTCTTTTGCAGCAGTACTAGGTACTTGTGGGTCAGTAAAAAAGCTGACCCAAATGAAGACAAGGGTGGCAAAAAACAAACAAACCTCTGATTAAGTCTGAGGAAGCACCATCTATAAGAAGCTACTAACGCTCACACCAATTCAAACTTGCAGAATTTAGTGAAGGTATCCAAAGAAGACGAAGTAAGTACCCTGCATAACTGCTCAACTATGATGATAGACTAAGGATGCTGCAACCATTTGAATATAATGAACTCAGATTTTAAAAGGACCTCTATTCCGACCCCATAAACTTTATTTACACAAATGAAAGAATGTATACATGCTTGATATACAAGGAATGTAGGAGAACAATCCTCTCCATTTGTCAAGACAATGTAAACAACATCATTGCTGATTGCAGAGGACATTTATCTAGGAGTATCCTTCTTAAAATATAGTCCATGGTATCTAATTTGAATTGTACACATCTTAAAACTTTGAAATAATGAACAAGAGAAAAAGATTAAGAACTCACAGAAAACCCCTAGTAACATTTAGACCAAATGGGCACCATTTATAGCTCAAAATTGGGGAGGGACAAGATAAATCAGTTTTTAGCGGTTAATAGTCTCTTGACACTGCATTTAATTTATAGAACCTCAGATCAAAATAGATACAACACTGAAGGAAGAGAAAGAAAAAAAAAAGGGGGGGGGAGGCGCAAACAAAACAGCTTGGTGATGGGAGATCATATTACCTACTTTTAAGATACAATTGTTGAGTCAATAACAGTATTACACCTGATAAGGTCTGAAAGCATTAAAAAATGTTTATTTTATATTTTAGGGTATCCTTGTAGGTTGCATTGATTATAATAATTAAGCTAAATCCATTAATATTTGTATTGAATGCACCTACTACACATCAACGTCTACCAAGAAAGCAAAGTTACTGTTCAGAGTGCAATATGAAATGTCACCAAGTCTGCCCAAATTTCCTATAAAATGTAAACGTAATTAGGCCGTAGGATAGCCTTATGCTATGGCCCCTATTTAAGAAAGTCTGGCGGACCTGATCCAACAGTGCGGATCAGGTCCGCCAGACCTCGCTGAATACGGCGAGCAATACGCTCGCCTTATTCAGCATTGCAACAGCAGCTGTTGGTGCAACGCCGCCCCCTGCAGACTCGTGGCCAGCAGGGGGGTGTCAATCAACCCGATCGCACTCGATCGGGTTGATTTCCGGCGATGTCTGTCCGCCTGCTCAGAGGCGGCGGACAGGTTATAGAGCAGCGGTCTTTGTGACCGCTGCTTCATAACTGTTTTTTCTGGCGCCCCTGCAGGCTCGCCATGAAACAAGGGTCATCAAGCTCCATTCAGAGCTTGATAGATAGGCCCCTATATGTGCACATGTCTTTAGTACAGTCACTATGGCAGCAGTGTTTTGCAACATTGTATAATAAAGCTACAAATAATGTTGCAGAACACTGCTGAATAGAGTACTAAAGACACATGCACACTCCTGAGCTCTTATGAGCCTACCTAGTTTTACTCTTCAATAAAAGATACCAAGAGAACAAAATAAATTTGGAAAGTTGTTTAAAATTACATGCTCTATCCGAATCATAAAAGTTTATTTTTTGACTTCACTGTCCCTTTAAGCCCCTTAATATACTTGAAAGTCTCTATGAAGTCACCTTGTTAACTTTTCTCCTCTAAGCTTAACATATTTAGGTAATTGAGCCTATCTTTGCAAGTTTTAGACCATGTACCATTTTAGTAGCCATGATTTGAACAGATTCCAGTTTATTTACATTGTTCTACAGATATGGCCTCCAGAACGGCACACAAAGACTCAAGATGAGGCCTAACTAGTGATAAGTAAAGTGGCATAAGAACCTTACTATTTCTGTTGCAAATACTTCTACCTATTCAACATAACATTCTACTGGCCTTACTTGATGCAATACTACATTGTTTACCAAATATGAAATAATCGGAAATAATAATTCCGAAGTCCCGTTCCTCTTTTGTAACAGTAAGAAAAGTGTCATTGAGTCCATAATTTACCTTTGGAATGTTCTTTCCTAAATGCATGGCCTTTGTGATATTGTACTGTAGATCCTAGTCATTTGTGTAATCCTCCAATTTTTTTTGTAATCACTTCACATTTGAGCCACCCCCCCCCCCCCCGGAACTACAACTCTATCACAAATTTTAGTTATATATGCAAACAGACATATCTTCCCATGTAGCCCTTTGCAGAGTTTGCTAAAAAATATATTAAACAAAAGACTGCCGCCCCTGAGGAACCCCACTAGTAACCGCCCCCTCCTTTGAAAGCAATTCATTTTTTAAGACACGTTGTTGTCTATCTTTTAGCCAGTATTCGACCCACATCATTCAGTCTAGATCAGGGAAATAAAGGGAAATATGTTTTCCCAGCAAAACCCCATGTGTTGTGCTTTTAACTTTATTGCATGGATCTGGATTTTTGTGGGACAGTGTGAAATGTTTGCTGAAATCTAGATAAGCTAGAACTACTACTCCACCCTGGTCACATTTTGGTTACAAAGTCAAAGAAGTCAAATAGATTAGTCTGACATGATCTTCTTGAAGTAAACCCATGCTGTTTCTGGTCTTCTAACTTGTTCATCTTTATCTAAATCATAATACTTTACTTTAAAAGCATTTCCATTTATTTTCCTAATCCCTACTACTGAAGTTAAACTGACAAGTCTATAATTACCAGAGTCTTCCTTCTACCCTTTTTATGAAGAGGTACTACATTAGCTATTTTCTATTCAACTGGGTCAACTCCTGTCAATAGGGATTGATTAAATAGACCAGCTAATGGGACAGCTAACACAGCTCTATCAAAGCTCCCTTAAAACTCTTGGATGAATAAGATGTCTTTTTGTCTTTACAATATGTCTTACTTCTCTTACCATGCTGGTTTCCTTTTTCTTTTACAGACATGCCTAACACAATTTACAGATGCCATCTAAGTGGCATACCCCAATGTTCCCACTGTTGTGCTCCCATAATAATAGTTTGCCCTTTTAAGAGTTGTTTAGGTATTAAAATGTATCTATAAATAAAGAAAAATAAACAAGTTGTTGCTTCTTAGTCTTGGGTAGAGACCTCAAGCTGAAAATGTAGCCGTCCTCAAGCAGGGCATTGTTTCCTCCTCTAAACGGGTATGGATGGAAGAGTACTAAACCTGATTTATTATTCTCATATACAAGCTAACAAAGACTACCTGTAACTTAAAGGGACACTAAACCCATTTTTTTTCTTTCATGATTCAGATAGAGCATGCAATTTTAAGCAACTTTCTTATTTACTTCTACAATCAATTTTTCTTCATTCTCTTGCTATCTTTATTTGAAAAAGAAGGCATCTAAGCTAAGGAGCCAGCCATTTTTTGGTTCAGACCATGGACAGCACTTTTTTATTGGTTTTGTCCAATCAGCAAAGACAACCCAGGTTGTTCACCAAAAATGGGCTGGAATCTAAACTTACATTTTTGCTTTTCAAATAAAGATACCAAGAGAATGAAGAAAATTGGATAATAGGAGTAAATTAGAAAGTTGCTTAAAATTGCATGATCTATCTGAATCATGAAAGAAAAAAAATGAGTTCAGTGCCCCTTTAAAGAGATATGTTACCCATATAATAAAACGCTTATGAGGAATATCTGTAAAAATGTATTAGAAAATATGATACAAACATCTCTATGTAAAAAGAAGATGTTTTAACTTAAAATTCTCTCAGTAGCCACATCCCATTGTAGAGGAACATAAAGCGTCCAATTCAGATGTTTTTCCTGGAAATAGTAAGGGAACGTGAATCTAGGATGTGAAAATACAGTGACTCTTTCACAAAAAACAACGCGTTTCAGCAAATAGCCTTTATCAACCTCCAGAAAGGATTTTTGCCTAAACCCAATGATCTTTTGTCCATAGAAGGCTCCGTAGTTTGTTATACAGAGGAGACAAAAACGGTAAAGATCTGAATGATTTCAAAATCTAGCTGCACAGAGTTGGGTTAATTCTGAGAATTACAGGCGGGAGGAAAAAGGTTTGGGAGACGGAGAAGGAACTTAGGACCCCAGAATTGATGGTGTAAGCAAGAAGTGACACCTGTTGGTTTAAAATGTTGGCCTACTGGTAACAAGTTTGTCTTTTAGCAACTTTTTACCAAACTTCTCACCTTGGAAATGTTACAGAATTTTTTATCTTGGACACTAATGATTTTCTTTAAAATCAATTGTATTAAATGAATGTGGAGTTTTTACTGTTTTAATGCAATTTATTATGTGAATTTCCATTGATGATTTCATGCAATTAATTAAATCCATATCAAATTCAGATGCTACATATTAGGCTACTCTTGTAGCTATACAAGTAATTGACTTCAAATATATATTATTGGGAGCTTGCGTTTAATAGGATTGCAATAAGTGTATTGGAGGAATCCCTATTAAAAACCTGTGGCTTTATAAGGGTGTTTTTACAGCGCAGTGACAACCTTTAGCGTTTTCTCCTTTATTTTTTATCATGTAGATTAAAGTAAAATGCTTGTGAATTGATCCAAGTTTTAAATGAAGAAAAACCCGGGAATTTTTTTCTCTCTCAGTTGTGTCAAGGATAAATCAGAATGTATGTCCCTTTAATACCTGAGTATATTTGTCAGACCAGTATTTATAATACATCGATGTCAACTTACAGTAAGGGTTTAACCCTTTCACTGCCAAACAATTTTTACACCACAGTTCTGAGCCAATTTTGAGATTTTTCATTTTTCTTTTTTTTTGCTATTGAAAGTCAAATTTCAGTGAGTGACCCATATAAATTATATATATTTTTTTTTCAGCAGGCCCAGCAGGTTCAGAATATACGATTATTATATTTGTATTTCATCACATGCGAGATAGCTGCAGCAAAAACTGTAATAAATAAAATAAAAAAATAAATGCATATTTTTGTTAAAGGGACAGTCTAGTAAAAAATAAACTTTCATTATTCAGAAAGGGCATGTCATTTTAACCCCTTTAACTGTGTGTCACCATCTGTAACGATCTTCTGCTGGAACCGGCGGGAGGAAATGGGAGGGGTCCTACGCTACGGAAACATTTGTAATAAAGGGACAAGGAGGGATGAGGCAGCTACACTGCACATCAGTGTTTTTATATATATATATATAATGTTTATAGGTACTGGCAGACAGCTGCCAGTACATAAGATGGCACCTAACAGTTAGAGGGGGGAGGTTTAGAGAGCTGTTTGGGGGAGGATCAGGGAGGTTGAGTGCTAAGGGGGGATCCTACACTGCAGATTTTTTTTAATATTATTATTATTATTATTATACCTCCCCCTCACATTTTCATACTGGCAGACTGTCTCAGGTAGAAGGCCAATCTCTACACTTAAGCTAACTTTAACCTTTAAAGCTACCTAATTAACCCCTTCACTGCCGGGAATAATAGAAGTGTGGTGCGTACATGCAATTAGCAGCCTTCTAATTGCCAAAAAGTAATGGCAAAGCCATAAACTGTATATGTCTGCTATTTGTGAACAAAGGGGATCCCAGAGAAACTTTTACAAACATTTGTGCCATGATTTTGGGCAAGTTTTTGTCTGGAAGTGCGGGTAGTGAAGGGGTTAAACAACTTTCCAATGTACTTTTATCATCAATTTTGCTTTGTTCTCTTGGTATTCTTAGTTGAATGCTAAATCCAGGAGGCTCATATGCTAATTTCTTAGCCCTTGAAGGTCACCTCTTATCTGAATGCATGACATTTTTTTCACAACTAGAGGGCGTTAGTTTATGTGTGCCATATAGATAACATTGTGCTCACGCCCGTGGAGTTACCTAGGAGTCAGCACTGATTGGCTAAAAAACAAGTCTGTCAAAAGAACTGAGATAAGGGGGCAGTCTGCAGAGGCTTAAAAAGAAGGTAATCACAGAGATAAAAAGTGCATCTTTTTAAGCAAAAATTCTGGTGTAGACTGTCCCTAAGATTTTAGTAAAATATATTGAAAATGACCAGAAGACCACTGCTGTTACTGTGACCAATTTACTAAATTGTTTTCAAGGGTAGCCATATATGAAATAGGGCCCCCTAGGGCTTTTTAATATAGATTAGAGAAGCCCCTGTGTGCAGAATAGAAATAAAAGCACTTTTTTCTTGCAAGATGTTCACCGTTACCACAGTGATCACCAAACTATACAAACACATTTCATATAGGGTCTTTTCTACTATATAATAAACTTTATAAGTGATCTCTAGACATAATAGATTTTTTTATTGGGCAAATAAAGTTCCATTCCCAGGGAAACCCCATGTGTTGTGCTTTTTACTTTATTACATAGATCTGGATTTTTGTGGCTTTCCAGTACCCCTACAATTTGACAGAGCAGACAATTCTCTTTCAAATAAGGGGTCTTGGAGGTCTGTAGCTTGTAAGGGAAATGAGATTAAAGGGACACTGAACCCAATTTTTTTCTTTCACGATTTAGATAGAGCATGCAATTTTAAGCAACTTTCTAATTTACTCCTATTATCATTTTTTTTTCGTTCTCTTGCTATCTTTATTTTAAAATCAGGAATGTAAATCTTAGCAGCCAGCCCATTTTAGGTTCAGCACCATGGTTAGTGCTTGCGTATTGGAGGCTTACATTTACCCACCAATAAGCAAGTATAACCCAGGTTCTCAACCAAAAAAAAAATGCATCACATTCCTGCTTTTTAAATAAAGATAGCAAGAGAACAAAAAAAATAATAGGAGTAGAAAGTTGCTTAAAATTGCATGCTCTATCTGAATCACAAAATATTTTTTTGGGATTTAGTGTCCCTTTAAGGGGTTTGAACAGCCAACCCCCATCCAACTTCCTTCCCTGCCTGTCACAGTATGCTCCCGCCCCCTCTATGATGTTACCATGCACGTTTGTGGTGACATCAGTTGCACTCCCAAGTAGCTCTGGGAGAGCTGCCCACTATACTACTAACATTCAGGCCTACAGTTAAAGGGACAGTCTACACCAGAATTTTTATTGTTTTAAAAGATAGATAATCCCTTTATTACCCATTCCCCAGTTTTGCATAACCAACACTGTTATATTAATATACTTTTTACCTCTGTAATTACCTTGTATCTAAGCTTCTGGAGACTGCCCCTTTATTTCAGCTCTTTTGACAGACTTGCAGTTAATCCAATCAGTGCCTGCTCCCAGATAACTTCACGTGCACAAGCACAGTGCTATCTATATGAAATACGTGAACTAACACCCTCTAGTGGTGAAAAACTGTTAAAATGCATTCTGAAAAGAGGTGGCCTTCAAGGTCTAAGAAATTACCATATGAACCTCCTAGGTTAAGCTTTCAACTAAGAATAACATGAGAACAAAGCAAAATTGGTGATAAAAGTAAATTGGAAAATTGTTTAAAATGACATGCTCTATCTGAATCATGAAAGTTTATTTTGGCCTAGACTGTCCCTTTAAGGAGAATCGCTAATCTGGTGCTGTGATCAGTGATTCCCCTTAATGATGAGAACGGGTCGTCATGTCCTTACAGGCAGCACTTTGCATGACAAACCATTCTCTTCATAAGCATCAAAGTGGTTAAAAGGACATAAAACTCCCAAATTTTGCATTCACGATTCAGATAGAACATACAATTTTAAACAACTTTCCAATTTACTTCTTTTCTTGTTATCCTTTGTTGAAAAGCAGGAAGCTAAGTTCAGGAGTGTGCACGTGTCTGCAGCACTATATGACAGCAGTTTTGCATTAGCAAGAACACTAGATGGCAGCACTATTTCCTGTTATGTAGTTCACCAACAAAGAATAACTTAAGAACAAAGCAAATTTGATAATAGAAATAAATTGGAAACTTTTTTTAAGACGTATTTTCTATCTGAATCATGAAAGAAAAAGTTTGGGTTCTATGTCCCTTTAAACATTATCGCTATAACTAGCTGTACCTATTCAGTGTTCCTACAAAGAATCAAAAAAGAGACAAAACTTACAAATGTATCTAATTTCGAATCAGATTGTTCTAAATGGATTGAAAGTGAAAGACCAGGGTGAAACTGAAGATTCAGCTTATCTAAATTTTAGTAAAGCATTTGACAAACTGGGTTGCCTTGGACTAGCGGCAAAAATGGTAAAATGCTGGCTTAAATACAAACATCTTGTAATTGCTATAAAACATACTCAGTGAATTTGAAAAGTTTTTTAATACATTAACCCCTTTTTTGCTGCAATTATTTTCAATAGCCAGACGGCACTCACCACTTGCCTTATTTAGAGGTGCTAATCCAGACATGTTTTGCAATTTCTTATCTGAAAATCTCTTCTGAAATTAATTAGGGACAGATATGTAGCAGGATTAGGGTTGTGAAATTTGCTGTGTAGACTTCTAATTCCCAGAATTGGAGAACTCTTAATTTTCAGAGTTAAAGGGATACTAAACCCATTTTATTTCTTTCATGATTCAGATAGAGCATGAGATTTTAAGCACCTTTCTAATTTACTCCTATTATCAATTTTTCTTTGTTCTCATGTTATCTTGATTTGAAAAAACAGTACTGTAAGCTTTAGAGCCGGACCATTATTTGTTCAGCACCTGGGTAGCACTTGCTGATTTGTGGCTAAATGTAGCAAACCAATCAGCAAGCGCTACCGAGGTGCTGAACTAAAAATGCGCCGGCTCCTAACCTTTTATTACTGCTTTTTCAAATCAAGATAACATGAGAACAAAGAAAAATTGATAATAGGAGTAAATTAGAAAGTTGCATGCTCTATCTGAATCATGAAAGAAAAAATTTGGGGTTAGTATCCCTTTAAATAAGGGGAAAGGGTGCAGAGAACGAGTAAACACAAATGGTTAATAACATGGGCAGAGACAGTCTATAATTTGCTTATCTCCTTCCACCATTCAACTGATAACTATTTTCGTTTTTAATATTCTTATAGTGATTATCATCTTTATAGATCACTTGTTACGCCTCATCTGCTGAACAGTTATGGAGACCAAAATCCCAGAAGAACAGAAAAACTCTAAACTGTTAAAAGTGAGCAACTAAAATGGTAAATAGTCTAAACTTTTGAAACTTACAGAAAAGACAAAGGAATAATATAGTCACAATCTTCTGTGTATTTAAAGGGAAATGAAACCCAATTTTTTTCTTTCATGATTTAGATTGAGCAGCAATTTTAACCCCTAAAGACCATTTGTAACCAAGGCTATTTTTACATTTCTGCAGCGTTTGTGTTTAGCTGTAATTTTCCTCTTACTCATTTACTGTACCCACACATATTATATACTATTAAACGGAATTTCTAAAGATACCATTATTTTCATCATATCTTATAATTTACTATAAACAATTTTATAAAATATGATGAAAAAAATGGGAAAAAAAAAACACACTTTTTCTAACTTTGACCCCCAAAATCTGTTACACATCTACAACCACCAAAAAACACCCATGCTAAATAGTTTCTAAATTTTGTCCTGAGTTTAGAAATACCCAATATTTACATGTTCTTTGCTTTTTTTGCAAGTTATAGGGCAATAAGTACAAGTAGCACTTTGCTATTTCCAAACCCCTTTTTTTCAAAATTAGCGATAGTTACATTGGAAAACTGATATCTGTCAGGAATCCCTGAATATCCCTGAATATCCCTTGACATGTATATATTTTATTTTAGAAGACAACCCAAAGTATTGATCTAGGCCCATTTTGGTATATTACATGCCACCATTTCGCCGCCAAATACGATCAAATAAAAAAAATTGTTAACTTTTCACACATTTGTTCACAAACTTTAGGTTTCTCACTGAAATGATTTACAACCAGCTTGTGCAATTATGGCACAAATGGTTGTAAATTCTTCTCTGGGATCCCCTTTGTTCAGAAATAGCAGACTTATATGGCTTTGGAGTTGCTTTTTTGGTAATTAGAAGGCAGATAAATGCTGCTGCGCACCACACGTGTATTATGCCCAGCAGCGAAGGGGTTAATTAGGGAGCTTGTAGGGTTAATTTTAGCTGTAGTGTAGTAGACAACCCAAAGTATTGATCTAGGCCCATTTTGGTATATTTCATGTCACCATTTCACCGTCAAAAGCGATCAAATAAAAAAAATTGTTTACTTTTTTACTAATTTTTTCACAAACTTTAGGTTTCACACTGAAATTATTTACAAACAGTTTGTACAATTATGGCACAAATGGTTGTAAATGCTTCTCTGGGATACCTTTTGTTCAGAAACAGCAGACATATGGCTTTGGCGTTGCTTTTTGGTAATTAGAAGGCTGCTAAATTCCGCTGCGCACCACACTTGTATTATGCCCAGCAGTGAAGGGGTTAATTAGGTAGCTTGTAGGGAGCTTGCAGGGTTAATTTTAGCTTAAGTGTAGAGATCAGCCTCCCACCTGATACATCCCACCCCCTGATCCCTCCTAAATAGCTCTCTTCCCCTCCCACACCCCACAATTGTCCCCGCCATCTTAAGTACTGGCAGAAAGTCTGCCAGTACTAAAATAAAAGTTTTTTTGTTTTTTTTTATTATCTATTCAGCTGTGATGGACACCCCTTAGCCCCCAACCTTCCTGATCCCCCCCCCCAAACAGCTCTCTAACCCTCCCCCCCTACCTATTTGCTACCATTTTGGGTACAGGCAACTGTCCGCAAGTTTGCCCCAAAAAACAAAGTTTTTTTTTAGTTTTTTTTTTAGAAAGAATAGCTTTTTCTGTAGTGTAGTTGCCCCCCCTTCCACTCCAAGATCCTTTGATATTTATTTATATTTGTATTCCCCTCCCTCTCACGCTGCAATTCCCTGGATCATTGGTGGCTGTGGTTGCTACACGCGCACGCACGCCCCTGCAGGCCCCCCCCCCCGCATGCTCCCGGCACCCTGCGTGCACATTGCACTTACAGGAACCAGATGCCGAGAAGCGATGGGCCGCCCACCCGCCTCCCTGCTAAGCTCCCACCAACGATCGGCACCATCGCTACCGAGGCATCACTGCAATACCCTGAGAGCTGCTGGAAGCGATCGCAATCGCTTCCAGCACTCAATCAGACCAAGGATGTGCCAGGTACGTCCATTGTCACTGACAGTTTTTGCAGGACGTACCTGGCACATCCTTGGTCGTTAAGGGGTTAAGCAACTTTCTAATTTACTCCTATTTTTTCTTAGTTCTCTAAGTATCTTTATTTGAATTTTAGTTTAAGAGCCGGCCCATTTTTAGTTCAACACCTGGATAGTGCTTGCTGATTGGTGGCTACATTTAAACGCCAATCTGAAACTTCTACCCAGGTTCTGATCCAAAAATGGTCCGGCTCCTATGCTTACATGCTTGCTTTTTCAAATAAAGATACCAAGAGAATGAAGACAATTTGATAATAGAAGTAAATTAGAAAGTTGCTTAAAATTTCATGCTCTATCTGAATCATGAAGGTTTAATTTTGACTAGACTATTCCTTTAAGGGGACACAAAACCAAAAACGTTTATTTTTTTATTTAGATAGAGCATACTATTTTAAACAACTTTCCAATTAACTTCTATTATATAATTTGTTTAGTTCTCTTGGTATCCTTTGGGTTAAAGAATACCTAGGTAGGCCCAGGAGCCGGGAGCTAGCTTCTGGTTGATGGCTGAACATATATGCCTCTTGTATTTGGCTTACCAATGTATTCAGCTAGCTCCAAGCAGTCTATTGCTGCTTTTTCAAAAAAGGATTCCAAAAGAATGAAGCAAAATTAATAATAGAAACAAATTGGAAAGCTGTTTAAACTTGTATATTCTATCTGAATCATGAAAGAAGAAATGTGGGTTTCATGTCCCTTTAATAATATAACAGTAATATGAAACCTTTAAAGGGACACAAGTCAAAATTAAACTTTCATGATTCAGATAAAACATGCAGTTTTAAGAGACTTTCCAAATAACTTCAATTATGTAATTGTGCGCAGTCTTTTTATATGCACACTTTCTGAAGCAGTCGCTCCTACTGAGCATGTGCTAAAGGACACAGTGTATAAGTATATATGTCTGTGATTGGCTCATAAGCATCAGATGATACAAGTGGGTGGCAAACTGAAGTTAATTATAAAATTTGTACGAAGAAAAAAAAAATTCTTCTGCTCATTTAATATGTAAAGAAAGTGTTATTGCAGTGCCTTTTTATTGTGCAACTCCACTGTATGTAATGTTCCTTTAACAACATTTAGTTTCTGCAGAGGCTAAGATAATTTTTCATAATGAAAATAAGCAACATTGAAAAAGGGGGATGATTCATAAGCTTCTATTAGATGTGGAAGGCAAAAATACTATAAGGTAATCAAATACAGAAATACAAGCAGATTTGAGGGGCATTTTGGTTTTTATTGTCTGTCAGATTATAAGTTTTGTTTTATTTGCTTAGGCCGAACTTTTTAGATCAAAAAAGATTAACAGTCTGATGATAAAAGACTGTCCTGCTTGGAGAGAAATTTTAGTGCAGAATTCACAGGGGCTGAACTCACTGAATGCTCAAAGAAATAGGGTAGAACTCTCAAGCACTTCAAGATCTCTCTCTTTTCTGTATCTGAAGGAGAGACAAGCCCAGTGCAATATAGCACTGCATAACATGAGAGTTTTGTTACACCTACACTTCGTGCTTTGCATTTTATATCACTTTACATTATTAAATGGGTCCTTCCAGTCATATTACATTTAAGCTTTGCACTTTCTATTTTATATTTTAATACATTTAGATTCAGTAATGATTTTACAAATTCTGATTTTTTTTATAGGTTCTGTGTTACTTTAACATACTTTGTAAATTTCTGTTTATCTTTTACAACTTAAGTTGCATTTGTATTTTCTCTATTGTAAAATAAAACACAGCTTCAGAAAGTGTTCCCAGGGTCTGAAGCTCTCACAAGTCTTGTGGTATGATGTAAGCAGTTTAAACAAGCTGGTCTCACAGATCTGTTTCACCAGCTGTATGCAGGTGAAGTTTGCTCAAAATTCACAATACACTTATTTAACTGACAGAAAAGTAATATATACTAAACTATAGGGCAAAAGTAAGTTATATTGTAGTCAAAACATTAAAGTTTAATTTGTAATTAATGCAAACTGAGCCTTTATATCAGTGCCAGGGGTTCTCCAGTTACCTTCTTTCTACGCTGTGAAATTTTGTATTCCAGTGAGCTTCATTACTTTCTCATCTCTCTGGGACTTCAAGGTTCTAATACTTTTTCTTACAGAATTCAGTGATTTCTGTCCCTGTTAAGTCTGCACCACAATGTCTCTCCAAACTAGAGCATCTTTGCTTATCAGGTGAATAGAAAGTAATGAAACTCTCTGGAACTGAAGCGGTTAGTTTATTAAAAAAAAAAAAAAAAAAAAATACAAAGTGTGATGTAATTTGTAAAATATACACATAAATATAGAAAGTGTGATCCTAATTTGTTAAAGCTACACAGAAACTGTGAAAGCATAATCAGAATTTGTAAAAGTACAATCTTAAATACACTGCTGCATACAAAATAAAATACAAAATAGAAAGTGCAAAGGTTAAATGTAATAAAATGTAATCTGAAGTGTAAATTGATATAAAATAGAAAGCACAACGTGCAAATGCAGCAGAACTCATGTCATGCAGTGCTATATTACACTGGGCTTGTCTCTACTTCACATATAGTAAAGCAGGGAATGCCCCTTGGAGAAGTAAAGAAAAATCTGTATTAAGAATTTCACTAGGGATCTCGCAGTGCTGGAGGCTCATTTTAGATCATCTCACCAGAGTGGAGAGCTTTTGATAAACAGGCCTTAAGAGAGAATTTTTTTTAATATATTTTCAAGAGACTCATGAATGATTTTCACCTACATCCTTGACAGTTACAGATCCTTCTATGCCAAGTATGGATTAAAGGGAAATAAACCCCCAAATTATACTTTCGTGTTCAGCCTCAATAATGAAACATACATTTTGGGTTTTATGTCCCTTTAAAGTGATTGTCAATTTTCATCTTTCTAATCAAATATTTGGATTGCCAATACGCTTGCACTATAAACCGCAATATTTTTTTTTTTTCTAAAACATGATATTATCTTTTATTTTCATATATAACTTATCTCCGATTTCAGGTTCAACTCCTCCCATCCATTATTTCCGGCTTGAAAGGTCCTTTCGTTATAGACAATTCCCTCACGCTCGATTACGTATTACTGTAGCGCGCTCCCGCTGGCAAATCAATCTGCGCATGCGTTTCAACTTGGATTTCAATCTGCGCTTGCGTGGCTTGTTCCGTTACTCCAATCGATTGCGCCTGCGTGTCATTCCTTTGCTTATTGTATCTTACTATTTGTTACAATATCGGCAGCAAGCAAAAGCAGCAGCAGCATCTATAACGATCTCCAGAGTGATTTTCTTACGGGATTTTCAGCATTAATTTTTAGGTATTTATTGCTAATAATATTAATTCAGATATTTGATCACAGTGTGAAATATAATTATATAAAGTTAGATATATAGACATTATTTTATTTATATACTATTGATAATATATATATATATATATTGATAACTCAATCTTGCAATACATACATTTTTTTTGTTATTTTTATGTTTGCTATTCTACTTTATATGATATTCTGTAGGTATAATTTTATAAATGTATAGGAAAACAAAAAAAAAACCAATATATATATTTATATATATATTTATTGGCGATCATCAATTTATAAATAGTAAAATATGTTACATCAATGCAACAAACTCCATGTTCTTTTATTTTCAATTATGTATCTCTTTGATTCGATACAATTCGATTCGATATAATATCCAATTATAGTTGGCATTGAATAGTGGTAAACAATATAAAATTTACAAATGAGAATAGAACAAATATGATGAGAGCGATCGCATCGATACTTACTATCCAAATTCTGACACCTACTATGTAAATCAAAGAGTAAGGACTATAGCGCATGCGCTAAACATGAACGAGCACGGAATGTGGATGACGAGTAGTTATGAGACGCATGCGCAGTTGCATCGGTTTAATCGCGTGACGTAAATGAAAAAGGGGCAGGACGCCACGGGGTACGATGTCTAATTTGCACAGCGGTCTGTCAATCTAATGCAAAAAGAGGGACAAGATGGCGGGCGGAGGATTAGTGTAAGATAAATCAGTTTATAAATGCTTCGTTACCCGAATAGAGCGATAATATAAAAAATTGATGAATGAAACTAACCTTTATTTTTAGAGATGAAGACATTAAGAAAATACATAAAGCGTGACTTTACATACACTTTAAGGGACAAATACCAATCTGTGTTCTGCTGTAAGTATGAAAACACTTTTAAACACTGATTACACTAATGTAAAACTTACTGGCAATGTCCTGTTAAACACCCACTTCACACATTCCAGGCAAAGCTAAATTATATCTGTTAGAAGTAGATTTTTAACAGGAATACTATCCAAGCGTACACAAACTGGTCAAAGTTTCTATCTAAGCACTGCTATTTATGGTTACTAAAACTAAACCATTAAATACAATTGAATTGCATAATCATCAAATGAATAGTAAACTGGGAATTCAATAGCACAAACTCTACTTCAAATGAGCAGTAGATTTTTTTTTCTGATAAATCTGAAATGTCTTCCTTTTGCTGACCCCTGTTGTCATGTGACAGCCATCAGCCAATCACAGACTCTCAAATGCATATGCTGTGAACTCTTGCTCAGAAAATGTGCATATAAAAAGATTGTGCACAATTTGTTAAGTACAGTAAATTGGAAAGTGTTTTTTTGTTTGTTTTTGTTTTCAATTCCAAGCTTCATCTAAACCATGAAATAAAACATGTTAACATAAGGTATCCCTTTAGAGCAAAAAAAGTCCATAATTATATTAAAGGGACACTGAACCCAATTTTTTTCTTTTGTGATTCAGATAGAGCATGCAATTTTAAGCAACTTTCTAATTTACTCCTATTATGAATTTTTCGTCATTCTCTTGCTATCTTTATTTGAAATAAAAGCCATCTAAGCTTTTTTGGGTTAAGAACTCTGGACAGCACTTTTTGATTGGTGGATGGATTTTTTCCACCAATCAGCAAGGACAACCCAGGTTGTTCACCAAAATGGGCCGGCATCTAAACTTAGATTCTTGCATTTCAAATAAAGATACCAAGAGAATAAAGAAAATTTGATAATAGGAGTAAATTAGAAAGTTGCTTAAAAATCCATGCTCTATCTGAATCACAAAAGAAATTTTTTTGGTTCAGTGTCCCTTTAAGCTGTGCTTAAAAGACGTTGACAGACATCTGACTTCTGGCAAAAACAAAGATTAAACGACCAGCAAACACAGTAGATTTGCATAATGAACAAATGCAATAGCATTTAGGGGTCTTTTTATGAAAGCGTCAACTAAAAATATGCTTGAATTCCGCGTCGCATTTGTCGCGAGATTTGTCACGAGATTGATCCGCCATAGTCATTCAAAGCGCCAAGATCGGCAAATGTTGAAATTTGTGATGTGATATACGATCCCGCAATCTCAATCCAACACAGATCGATGCTTGCGTCATTACAGATGTTTCGAATTCAGATTCCACTCTATTTGACCCTTTTCCCAATTTATCAAACATTTAACAGGTACGCTCGCATGTATTTCGACACAGCGTACCTAGTTTTCAATCCACCACCCTTGAGGTTGTGGATGCCATAAACTCAATGGGAGCCTGAAAACACAGAAAGCTTATGTTCGGTGCTGCAAGAGAATGAAGTATATTAAACTCTATTACAATTGTATACCCTTTCTAAATCAAACAAGATTATTGCTCCGCATTTGGTGCACTAGTAGATATAGGGATAAAAATGAAAAATACATTACTACTTGGATTATGCTACAAATTTGTCTCTCATTACAAAGCAAGGGGACAATATTATTTCTCCAAATTGTTGAAAAGTTTTGCCCCAAACTTGTCGCACTAATAGATATAGAGATAAAAATGAAATACACAACATAATATAGCTAACGTCCTTTTTATTTTTTGGGGAAAAATCTATGTGCACAATGTTTGAGCCATGTAATATAAGTCACACTATCCACGTCGCACCAATTTTGACTCAACACTTTTCGCACAAATTATGACGCAAACTCCTAAACAACCCACACACTAATGAATTTTTCAACTACTTTTGATTGGAATATGCATAATTACATGATTTAGGACATCAGCCAATCTGATTCAAATATACATTTTAAACTATCACTAACTAATCAAATTGCTTGATACTTGTGTCATTGATCACTCATCAGAACTTGTAAGTGACATTTGTTACATTGTGTATTATACTTTGAAAGTATATATATATATATATATATATATATATATATATATATATGAAATTAGTATTAAAAGATAAACATTGATGATGACATTAGGACACACAGTGTAATGATTTAGACAAGAATTTAACATTCTAATTGATGTTCGATTCAATATAATCTTAAGCTGATAGCTCAAAGGGATAGCCCACCTAACATTAAACTGTCATGTTTCAGATACAGCAGAAATTAAAATCACCTCTTTATTGTCATGCTATTTTCAGAGTATTTCTTCCTTCTCTTGAATTTCTTTTTCAGTAAGAAATGTCATCTTATATACCAGCCCATTTTATAACACCTGTGTAGGGGTGGTTTTTAAAACTAGATTGCAATCAGGAGGGGTTACAAAGGTACAGACAGAAAACTAGCCCAGCTCTTAAAATATCTATTGATTGCAAATAAATACATATGATACCCTGATTACGTTATATATGCACAATTATTCCTGCTCAAAATAATAATAAATTTACACTATATACATATTGTGGTATAAATAAACACAGAGATATGACAGACAACATTGTTTAGAACAAAAAAAGGAACTTAAGGACATGTAAATATGTTTGCAAAAGATTTGACATAACACACACACACACACATATACATTATATATATATATATATATATATATATATATATATATATATATATATATATATACACACCTACACATATACACACACACGTATGTGCAAAGATATATGTACAAATTCTAGATTTAGAAAAAAAAAAAAAAGATAAACGCATATCATGACTTCTAGAAATATATATACACATTAATTTATGTGAAAGTATCATATAAAAATAACTTTCCATAAGATATTGTTTGTTGAGGTATAAATCTATTTCTTGGACATTAACAGATGAAGATTAGCTTTAGAGAAATGTGCTTGTTCATGGACAGTAATGAAATGGTATAAATAAAGTTGGGAAAAACCTGAATAAACGCGACATTGAAGACTGTTAGTTAACAATAGTGCGATGCTCATCGTGCCGTACTTCACGCACGTGTTTTTGATAAATAAGGGGATCGTATAAGGATCCGCGTCAGCGATGTCTGGAGAGCGTATTGACGCCGGCGAATGCACTGAGATTGACGCTTTGATAAATATGCCCTTAGTCTGAACTTCAAATTAGTAGTAGATTTTTTTCTGACACATTTCAAAGTTATGGCTATTTCCACTCACCTTGTATCATGTGACACCCATCAATAAATATACTTATAGTCTATGAATTCTTGCACATGCTCAGTAGGAGCTGGTGACTCAAAAAGGTGTAAATATAAAAAAAGACTGCACATTTTGTTAATGGAAGTAAATAGAAAAGTTGTTTAAAATTGCTGCTCTATCTGAATCATGAAAGTTTAATTTTTTACTTGAGTGTCCCTTTAAAATGATAATGCTGTTTACTATCACAATATCACATGCCTGTGACATAATTACAGTTTACTCAGGAGAAGTGATACATTTCTGTTCTTGAGCTGGACACAGGTCATGATTGGTGCAAATATTCCGCCATCCACGGTCAAACTGTGGAGCGGAAATGTATTTCTGCTCTAGAGCAGAGTTTAAGTATGTTAAGTTAGAGACATGCAGTGGTATGATAGTAAAATATTTTAATGCGCTAGAGCATTTTACTATCACACTATTATGTCTCTTTAATATTTATCGGGACAAGATGTATTCTTAATATACAATGTTCTCCCCAGCACTTATTTATTGGGTACACCACACGGCTGATTTTACTGACCACCTGGCTAAAATTGAAGCCACTATTAAGCTAATATTAATTTTATTTTCAAAGTTTGTTGTGCAAATTATCATTCATTCAATGTTTGTTAAATTATGCAAATGATTTATGCTTTCAGTAGCTTAAAGGTACATGAAACCCAACAAACTTCTTTCAGGATTCAGAAATAACATGCAATTTTAAAACAACTTTCTAATTTACTTACATTATCAATTTTATCAATTTTTTTCAGATTTCTTGGTGTTTTTTGTTGACAAGTAAGGACATAAGCTCACAAGCGTGCACGTGTCTCTAGAACTATATGGCAGAAGTTTTGCAATAGCACTGGATGGCAACACTATTTCCTGTCATGAGTGGGTATTGAAAAGAAATTACCTTGAAAATAATCACATTTTGTTGCTTTGCAGTCTGAAATAAAGACAGACACAGTTTTTGTTTATCCCGTTGTAATAACTCAGTGCAACTTATAACATCCAAGTGAAAGATATAACACCAACATGACAGGCAAAAATAAAGACAATTCAAAAACATAATGATAGAGTTGGAAAAAGGATCACCCCCTCCTAAAATTACTTGTAAACTCAATCAGGTATAGCTAATTACCTTCTCAAAAGGCACACACAAAGCCATTTGACCTTTAACTGTGATCAGCTGTGGGCATATTGATTAGCTCAGCATAAAAAGAACTTTCCTGTAGCATCTCGGTCCCTGGTAGTGCAACTGAAGCAAACAATCAACTGTGGGTGGCAAGGCACTGTCAAAAGATCTCCGGGATAAAGTTGAGGACAGGCACAAGTCGGAAGATGGATAAAAGAAAATATTAAAGGCTTTAGCAATGCCTAGAAGCACAGTGAAGTCTATTATTAAGAAAAAGAAGTTATTTGGTACAACACAGACCCTCTCTGAATCAGGACGTCACTCCAAACTGGATGAAAGAGCCAGGAGAAAACTAGTCAGGGAGGCTACCAAGAGCCCCGCAGCAACTCTGAAGCAGTTGCAGGAATTTATGACAAAGAGTGGTCATTGTCCGCACTTGACAACAATATCACAAATTCTCCACAAATGTGACTTGTATGGGAGGGTTGCAAGAATAAAGCCACTCCTCAAGACAGGCCACATGCAGTCACGACTGAGCTTTGCCATAACACACCTAAGAAATACTGAGGCCACATGGAAAAAGGTGTTATGGTCAGATGAGACTAAAATTTAATTTGGCCTCAACACCAAACGATATGTCTGGAGGAAATCTAATACAGCTCACCATCCAAACAACACAATTCCAACAGTAAAGCATGGAGATGGTAATATCTTGTTATGGGGGGGGGGGGTCTCTGCAGCAGGCACTGGAGCACTTGTCAGGATAGAAGGAATAATGGATGGGGCAAAATACCGTCAAATTCTTGAGGAAAATCCGCTGCCCTCTACCAGGAAGTTGTCAATAGGAAGAAGCTTTACCTTCCAACATGACAATGACCCAAAGCACACAGCAAAAATGACCACGCATGGCCTACTCAGAGCCCAGACTTAAACCCCATTGAATATCTGTGGCATGACTTGAAGACTGCAGTCCACAAACGGTCACCATCAAATGTAACGGAACTGGAGAACTTCTGCAAAGACGAGAGGGCAAATATTGCACAGTCTAGATGTACAAAGTTAGTAGAGACATATCCCAACAAACTAAAGGCTTTAATTAAAGCAAAAGGTGGTTTAACAAAATACTGACACAAGGAGGTGATCCTTTTTCCAACTCGGTGATTCTGTGTTTGAATTGTCTTTATTTTTGTCTGTCATGTTGGTGTTATATCTTTCACTTGGATACTATAAGTTGCACTGAGTAATTACAACTGGATAAACAAAAACTGTGTCTGTCTTTATTTCAGACTGCAAAGCAACAACATTTAATTATTTAAGTATATTTAACAAATATACCATGAGAACTGAGCAAATTTAATAGAAGTAAATTGGAAATTTTGTTTTATTTTTTTATTGTATGCTCTGTCTGAATCACAAAATATTTTTTGGGGGTTTCATATCCCTTTAAGTTGCATTCAATAATAGAAAATGTTATAGTATTGCAAAGTTTTACACAGCCCCCACCCAGCTACTTAGTAAATGGCACCTGGCAGGCAAACTTTATATGGAGAATACTGATATTTATATATGTTTTATGTATTACATTTCTATAGTTGTTAAATAGAATTTGTATATAAACAACTGAAGAAAACAAGGGGCATCCTACTGATCCCAGTATCTGCTTGGTATTGCCCAGTAGAAATACGTATGTGCTATTGTACAGTCCCAGACAGTCACATACACTTTTCAATCCCTGCTTCTATACAGGGACCAATTATCTTTTAAAATCAAACTTTTGTAAATTTGTTTCCCAGGTTTAGCTATCTACATGTTTTCACTGTCTGAAGAAGAGGCCCCTGGGTTGTGTATTGGATAATAGTGTTTAGTTTGCATTTCTCCCGATTATCTATATAGCATTTCTTGATACATTTCAAAATTCCTGTCACATGATCTTTTACTACAAACTATATGTGAAATACTTTAAATCCTTCTTATTTAGAAACAGATTATTTAAGCTGCAGTATACAGTACCTCAATTTGTATCTTGTACTTGCAGACACCCGGTACTCAATGTTCCCACACAGGCATAAGCTTTCAAAAACACACTGATACTCTCCTCCCATAATGTAAAAACCATTTCTGAAACTTAACCTAGGGAGACCTCTTGAGGAACAGAGTGGAAATACAGCATCTAGGAAGATTCAATCAGTTGCAATTAACCTTGTAAATTAAAATTATATTTTTTACTGCTTTTTGTTAAAGAGACATAAAGCTCACATTTTTTATTTCACGATCAGATAGAACATTCAATTTTAAACAAGTTTCCAAATTGACTTCTATTATCAAATTTTCTTTTGTGCACACAACCTATCTAGAAATCTCATCAACAAATAATAACATGAGAACAAAGCAAATCTGAGAATAGAAGTAAATTGGTAACTTTTGTTAAATTTATATTCTCTATCGGAACAATGAAAGGGAAAAAAAATTGGATTTCGTGTCCCTTTAACTGCAGTTTGTGGACCTTGCATGCTCTTTGCATATTATTACTACTAAACCAAACATATAAAATCTGCTCTATTACAAATAATGATAAACAGTACAAAAATTCTGAAGTTTTGTCAGTTGCAGACGGTTCCATCATGTGGCAATACACTGCTAATATGTGCATAGCCTACAAACTACAGGTTCATGTCAAGCTCAGGAATTGTTGCTTTGGAGTTGCTAGCTATACTAGGCAATAGTATAAAGAAGAAAATGCTCAAATGTAAGGTCTCTTTAAGAGCCCTGAGCATTGTATAATCTCAATATAAACACCAAATGTCCCTTTCCAATAAGGGATCACATTTCTAAATAAAATGGCTATCAGTAGATCACTACTGGCAATAGTGATCTATACGTGTGACATATAGGGGTTAAATCAACCCTGCAACAGTTACCTCTTTGTCACAGAAAGGGTTAACAGACTCTTTCCACCTTAACCAGTTTGTCACAGTCTAGCAACTCCAGGCAAGCCTGTGACTTAGTTCAGTGGGTGAAAGGGTTAAACACACTCTAGTCTGTACTAGACCAAGAAAAATGCCCAAACTCCCCTTTAACTCCACCCTCACTAAACTATCGCTGCTGCCACCACTTTAAGATTATTATATGGGAAATCCTAGGGAAAACACAGACTAACAGATTAAAAATCTCAAAACAAAATTTGGTAAAATCTAAAAAAAAACACACACAATATTGTTATTACTAGTTTCTTCTGTAATGTGGTAGAGATATTGGAAAATGAATATTTATTATGAACAAAAAGAGTCACAGTGTATTTATATAAAAAAAAGGAATTAAACAAAGGAAACATTTTTTTAAAAAAAATATTTGTTTTTGGCAGACCATAAACCAAAATTGCAAGCTCTGGCTGAAGTAATAGGATACCTTATAAATTTGTTATGTCTATACACTACATATTCAGTTATAAGCAATACCATTGTGACATCATGAGGATTATTTTGATACCAGATACGACATGTCAGTCATATTTGGTCATCCAGTAACATAAAAGTGATTAAAAACATGTCTTAAGATATCCTAGAGTTTCATCTCTAATTGGCCTCAGGTATCTGTCTTGATAGAGGACACTGTATTTTGACACTCTGTGTTGACATCTTAGCCCATAAAGATCACTCTCCTAAGAAGCGTGAATTGGTGAATTGCACCTTATATCAGGTTCACCAGATGTAGGTAATAAAAAAGAAATCTTCCCAAAAATCTTGCAAGCACTGGATTTATTTTAGGTTGGGGCTCAATCGCCTTAATAAAAAAGACCCATCAACTGAAAGATCCCATTGTTTATTTCCTTTAACCCCTTAAGGACCAAAGACGTACAGGGTATGTCCTAAAAAAACTGTCACTTAATGACCAAGGATGTACCCTGTACGTCCTCATGGTTTTCAAGCGCTGGAAGCAATCGTTATCGCTTTCAGCTCCTTTCAGATTATTGCAGTGATACCTCGATATTGAGTCATCCTGCAATAACCTTTTTTAAGCATCCGATGCAGAGAGAGACACTCTGTGGTCCTCTCTGCATCGGCCAGCGATGGTGCAGATTGTTGGTGAGTGGGAGCCATAGCAGTGAGGCGGGTGGGTGACTCATCACTGGTGCGAGTTCCGGATCCTGTGCGCTCGAGAGGGCGGGGCTCTGGAGCGCACACGCACAGCATCAAAGTTAAGACCAAGCAGGGAGAGGAAAAGGGAAAAAAATGTTTGGAAAGGGATCCGGGAGGGGGGAAGGGTATTGAGGGGGGCAGTTACTCTACAGAAAATAGGGTGTTTATTATTTTTTAGAAAAAAAAAGGGCAAACTTGTTAGTAAACTTGGTACTGGCAGACGGCTGCCAGTACCTAAGATGGCGGCTAATAGGTCGGGGGGGGGGGAATCAGGGAGGTTGGGGGGGGTAATGGGGGATCCAACACTTTATATAAAATATCTTTAAAAAAAAAAAATCTTTAAAAAAAAAAAAAAAACCTTCCGAAAGCTTGTCATCTTATAAATGTATAGTTAGTCCAAAAAAAAAAGTATCATTGCTCAATGCAATACTCTTGTTATTTTGATATCTAAATCTCTGGACTAACACAGCTACTCCTAAAGTTAGTGAAAAAGTTAATTATTTTTTTTATTTGATCGCATTTAGCGGTGAAATTATGGAATGCCATATACCAAAATGGGCCTAGAAGATCAATACTTTGGGTTGTCTACTAAAAAAAATATATATACACATGTGAAGGGTTATTCAGGGATTCCTGACAGATATCAGTGTTACAACGTAACTATCGCTAATTTTTAAAATAAATGGTTTAGAAATAGCAAAGTGCTACTTGTACTTATTGCCCTATAACTTGCAAAAAAAGCAAAGAACATGTAAACATTGGGTATTTCTAAACTCAGGACAAAATTTAGAAACTATTTAGCATGGGTGTCTGGCTGTGATTTGCTAATAACATGTACTGTTTGTTCATATATAGATAACATTGTGCTCACTCCCAGGGAGACTCAGCACTAATTGCCTGAAATGCAAGTGTGTCAAAAGATCTGATATAAGGAGACCAACTGCAGAGGCTTAGATACAAGGATACAAGGTAATTACACTCTAAGTGGGGAGTAGAAAAGATAAGTAACAAAATGTTACTTTTTTAATTGTTTTCTCTAAGTATTGGTATTTGATAAGTTAAGGAAGCATTTG
This sequence comes from Bombina bombina, assembly GCF_027579735.1. Lineage (NCBI taxonomy): Eukaryota > Metazoa > Chordata > Amphibia > Anura > Bombinatoridae > Bombina > Bombina bombina. Next base: position 147,411,236 of record NC_069509.1, on the reverse strand, counting down.
TGTGTATAAAAAAGTGACAAGATACATATTTTTTTCCCTACAAGCTCAGCCCATTGTTAACCAGCTATTTCATATACAAAAATAAACCTAAACAATAAACTTCCCATACATTTTATACTGTGCTACTGGTATAACAAGTCTTCAAAACCAATTTTACAGTATATTTTCCCTTTAATGACAATTTCAACATCATCCTATCTGAGTACAACTAAAAAAATCCCCTGGGCGTGTGATTTAACTTAAGACTCCACTCAAGATAAGAAAATAAAATCTTTGAAGTCACATTTTTTTTGTCAAGCCTCGAACATAGAGCGAAAAGCATTTTTCACACAAACATTATTGTAAAGTATAGTTTCAAGGAGCAGAACCGTGAAGTGATCATTGTGAAACTGTTTTGTTTGAAATCCCCTTGTGTAACCAGGCGTAAAAGGTAAAGAACCGGTAACCTTTTATTGTAGAATACATATTAGCATATATCTGTACATTATTCTCAGGCTAGACTTTGCTTTGAGTACATCACTATATCTTACGTTTATTTAGTGTATAATTTCCCATTAAAATGGACATAAAACCCATTTTTTTCTTTCACAATTCAGATAATAAGTCACAATTTTAAACAAATTCCCTATTTATTTCTATTAACTAATTTGCTTCATTCTCTTGGTATAATTTTTTCGAAGAAACAGCAATGCACATGGGTGAACCAATAACATAAGGCATATATGTGCAGCCACCAATCAGTAGTGTCTGAGCATACCTAGGAATGCTTTTCAACAAAGGATAAAATAATTAGATAAATAGAAGTAAATTTGAAAATTGTTTAAAATTGCATGTTCTATATGAATGACAGAAAAAAATGTTTTTTGTGTCCCTTTAAAGGGACAGTCTACTTGAAAAAAAAAAAATTTTTAAAAATAGATAATACCCTTTCCCCAGTTTTGCATAAATAATACTGTTATATTAATAAACGTTTTACCTCTGTGATTACCTTGTATCTAAGCCTCTGCAAGACTGCCCCCTTATCTCAGTTCTTTTGATAGACTTGCATTGTAGCCAATCAGGAGTGAGCAGAATGTTATCTATAGGGCACACATGAACCAGCAGTGTGTAACTGAACAATTGTCAAAATGCACTGAGATAAGAGGCGGCCTTTGTTGACTTAGAAATCTGTTTCAGTCTACCCGAGTTTAGCTTTCAACAAAGAACACCAAAAGAACAACGCATATTTGATGATTAAAGTACATTGGAAAGTTGTTTACAATTGCATGCCCTATCTGAATCACGAAAGTTTAATAATTTTGAGTTAACCATACGTATTATTGCATTACTTGATTTTCCCACTCTTCTAACAGTTGTATACTATCCAGTGAGGAATTTTAAACTTAAAGGACCAGTCAACACATTAGATTTGCATAACCAACAAATGCAAGATAACAAGACAATGCAATAGCACTTAGTCTGAACTTCAAATGAGTAGTAGATTTTTTTTATAACAAATTTCACAGTTATGTATATTTCCACTCCCCTTGTACCATGTGATAGCAATCAGCCAATCACAAATGCATATATGTATAGTCTGAATTCTTGCACATGCTTAGTGGGATCTGGTGACTCAAAAAGTGTAAATATAAAAGACTGTGCACATTTTTTTTTTAATGGAAGTAAATTGGAAAGTTGTTTAAAATGGCATGCTGTATCTGAATCATGGAAATTTTATTTAACCTGAGTGTCCCTTCAACACATTAGGTCCATTTATTTGGGAATTTTTAATTTAAATAACATTAGAAGTTATATTTTAACTATTTTTGTTCATTTTCTAAACCAGATACTCCTGATTTGCAATCATTATATATAAAATGTGAAAGAGGCTTCCTTCTCTAAGTTTCGCTTTTAACTTAGTATTACGAAGTTTAATAAGTAAAATTGTCATATATTCCATAACCATCAATACTAAACTTTTGTAACTAAGATGGAACAATTAATCATGCAATTTGAATAGATAATATAATTTTTCAATTTACTTATGTTACCTTGTTCGCTGTGTATCCTTTATTGAAAAGCATACCTAGACAGAAGCAGCAATGCATAACTGGGGCTAGCAATTAGTGGCTACACACGTCTCTTGTTATTGGCTCAACAAATGTACTCAGCTAGATACCAGTAAAGCCCTGTTCTGGAACTGACTTTGTGTTTAACCCCATTTGCAGGGATTAAACTGTTATATGCAAGAATCAGGGCAATAATAAAATGCTTTTCTACATTATAACATTTTCTTTATTCTCCTTTGTTTCCTTCTAAAGGGACATGAATCACACATTATTTTTTTATGATTCAAAAAGAATGAACAAAAAAAATAAATCCAATTTTCTTATACCCTGTATTATGAAATTGAATTTGCTCTCTTAGTATCCTTAATTTGAAATTCAGGTAGGAAGGCTCAAGAGCGTGCACGACTCTGTAGCACAAAACTGTTGCCTTATAGTTGTCCAGAATACTACCTACCTAGATATTCTCTTCAACAAAGAATACAATAAGAATAGGGTTAATTTGATAATATAAGAAAACTGAAAACTTTAAAAAAATAAATGGATTATTATCTGTATCAGCAAAGAAAAAAAAAGGGTTTCATATACCTTTAATAACAAATGGTTAAATGTATTTCTGAATCTTTACATGGTAAAAAATTATACAGATACTTTTAACTGTTTATTTATTACAACCATTATTTTTTGCATTGCACAATTACAACTAATTACAACTGTGCTTATTTCATAATATGCAGGAATAAATTATTTTCTATACCATAGTCAAATTAAGCAGCTTAGTTTTAAGAACAGAACAGGTTTTAAAATGTACTAACTACACCCACCAGTAAACTTCTTAACGGGACAGTCTACTTGAAGATTTGTTTTGTTTATAAATATAATCCCTTTATTGCGCATTCCCTAGTTTTGCATAACCAACACTGTTATAGTAATACATTTTTTAACCATGATTACCTTGTGTCTGAGCCTCTGCAGACTGCCCCCTTTTCTTAGTTCTTTTGATAGACTCGCATTTTAGCCGATCTGTGCTGACTCATAAATAACGTCACGGGAGTGAGCACAATGTTATATATATATATGGCACACATGAACTAGCACCGTCTAACTGAAAAACTGTCAAACACTGCACTGAGAAAAGAGGAGACCTCCAATTGTTTATTAATCAGTTTAACCCTATCTAGATTTAGCTTTCAAAAAATAATACCAAGAGAACAAAGTAAATTGGAAAGGTTTTTAAAATTCCATGCCCCATCTAAAATCATAAAAATGTAATTTTGACTTGACTGTCCCTATAAATTTCCTTCAAACTTGTCTGACTCTATATTTTATTTGAGCAGATGAAAGAGACAGGAGGACTAATGACTGATTTCTAGGAATATTATTTAACATTTCATGTTTTTTCATTTGCATTATCTTTCTAGTTAACGTTTGTTTTTTGAAGAAAAAAAATCCTAAAAAAGGGACAGTAAAAAAAAAAAATCCTTAAAGGGACAGTAAAAAAAAATCCTTAAAGGGACAGTAAAGTCAAAATCAAACTTTCATTATTCGGGTAGAGCATGCAATTTTAAACAACTTTCCAATTTACTTCTGTTATCAAATTTACTTTGTTCTCTGTATCTTTTATTGAAGGGTAAAACTAGGTAGGCTCATAAGGGCTCAGGAGTGTGCACGTGTCTTAAGTACTCTATGGCAGCAGTGTTTTGCAACATTGTATAACATAGCTACAACTAATATTGCAAAACACTTGAAAATGTGGGGGCAGCTATTTCAAATACAGAAATAAACATGAATGATCAATTTCCTGTGCCCCTTTAAATATTAGGGTGCTAAAATATTTGGCACCAATATACTTGGTACATTAATTACATCACAAATAGTGTACATGATATCAGTAATGTACTGTATTAAAAGAACATGAAACTCCATTTTTTTTCTTTTATTATTTAGAGCATACAACATTCCAATGTCTTTCCATTATCAAATTGGCTTCATACTCTTTTGTTGGATGAGCAGCAAAGCACTACTGGGAGCTAGATGAACACAAATAGTGAAACAATGGCAAGAGGCAAATATATGCAGCAACCAATCAGCAGCTAGCTCCCAGTAGTGTATTCCTGCTAATGAGCCTTCCTACTAAATGGAACTAAACTAATTAAGATAATGGAGGTACATTGGAAAGTTGTTTAAAATTGCATGTTTTATCTGAATCATGAAAGTTTAACTTTGGCTTTACTGCCCCTTTAACTTGGGAACTTTTACTGCCTTATTCAAAATTAAGCAGTGCCCAAATGCAATTTTCCCTTTACTGTCAATTTAAATCAGGGGCCATTCTCCATACAAGTGCAACTCACATGGGCCGCACACTACCTACATAACTTGCCATTGCTAAACAAAGCAGCGGCGTTTGCTATAACTATATACATTTCAAAAGATTGTGTTCTGTAACTCCTAATTAAAGGGACACTGAACCCAAATTTTTTCTTTTGTGATTCAGATAAAGCAGGCAATAAGCAACTTTCTAATTTACTCCTATTGTCAAATTTTCTTCATTCTCTTGGTATCTTTATTTGAAATGCAAGATGCCGGCCCATTTTTGATGAACAACCTGGGTTGTTCTTGCTGATTGGTGGATAAATTCATCCACCAATAAAAAAGTGCTGTCCAGAGTTCTGAAACAAAAAAAGCTTAGATGCCTTCTTTTTAAATAAAGATAGCAAGAGAATGAAGAAAAAAATGATAATAGGAGTAAATTAGAAAGTTGCTTAAAATTGCATGCTCTATCTGAATCACAAAATAACACATTTGGGTTCAGTGTCCCTTTAACTTACTCTGGCTTGATGAAACGCGCTCTAACGCTTTTAAGAAGGTGACACACGCGCCATCCATGCTATTTTTTTCTCTAGCAGTCCTGTTTTGAGCATGCTCACAGTTTAGCATACGCATAGTATAACATTTCCTCTGCATTATACATAGTGGATCACAATGCTTTCAGCATAGTGATGCACTGTTTATATAGTGATAGACATATACCTGTTGGAGATAATATAAAATAAATACATTTAAAATATATATCAAATATAAAGTGTGTGATTTTAGTTAAAGAGAAAATTATTGAAAGGAATGGACAAACATGATGCGTGAAATCAGTGCTGCCATAGTAATGAACGCATATAAAGAAGTGCTACATGTGTAAAATAAATCATTATGCACTTATCTGTGTTTGTCTTTATCTTTTTAATAACAATGTTACTTGTTAAAGACTGAGGGGCTTTAATGATCTCGCTACCATAATGCAGCTGCTCACTATACAACAAGAAAATCGTAATGCCAGAAAAAAAGGGATACAGTCATTATAACGGAGATTGCACGCATGCGCATCCCTAACAGTAAGCACACTCGCTCTTTAAGTAATAAGCATATTATAATTAATATTTTTCAGATTATTTTTCATGGAGGTGGTGTGGGCCTCACAAAATTAGGTTGTGGGCCGCATGCGGCCCGCCAGTTTGACACCCCTGATTTAAAGGGACATGAAACCCCCCAAAAAAAATCTGTAATAATTTAGATAGAGAATCCTATTTAAAAAAATATTCCACTTTACTTCTATTATCTAATTTACTTTGCTCTCTTGGTATTCTTTGTTGAAGAAACAGAAATGCACATAGGTAAGGCAATAACATGAGGCATATATGTGCAAATACCTACAGAAACACAACACCACCCTAAGGCTGTATGCATATACATGCAGCCACCAATCAGCAGCTCCTGAGCTTACCTAGGTGTGCATTTCAACAAAGGATACCAAGAGAAAGAAACAAATTAGATAGCAGTAAACTGGAAGGCTATATAAAATTGCATGCTCCTACTGAACCATAAAAGAAAATAATTGTGTTTCATGTCCCTTTAAGCTTTCATAATTGAGATAGAGCATGCAGTTTGAAAAGGTTCTTATAGTGCAAAAATGATTTCATTTTTTAGAGCATGCTACTTTAGCACTAGCGACCCTGCAAGTCTATGTGTTTAATCCCAGATACAGTAAAGTATGGGAGCTGAACTGCTGATTCTAATGGACAAGGCCTAAGAGCCAATCAGCAGCAGTTGCACAACCCAGCAGTGCAGGGGTTAAATTCATGGTTATATGCAAGCAATACTGCAGACCAATGTAAGTTATAAACATTACATGTATTAGTCCCCGATACAGCTGGAACTGCTTAACCTGTGGAAACCTATTTTGAATAGTGACAGCTTTATTGTGTTGTTTTAGAAAGTTATTACTGTTACATAATTAAAGTGATATGAAACCCATTTTTTTCTATCAGGATAGAGCATGCAATTTTAAGCAACTTTCTAATTTACTCCTATTATCTATTTTAGCCACCAATCAGCAAGCGCTATCCAGGTGCTGAACCTACGCTTACATTCCTTCCTTTCAAAAAAGAAACCAAGAGAACGAAGAAAAATTGATAATAGGAGTAAATTAGAAAGTTGCTTAAAAATGCCTGCTCTATCTGCATCATGAAAGAAAAAAAAAATGGGTTTCACACCCTTTAACCCCTTAAGGACGTACTGGGTACGTCGTACAAAAACTGTCACTTAATGACCAAGGACCTACCCTGTACGTCCTCAGGGTTTTCAAGCGCTGGAAGCGATCGTGATCGCTTCCAGACGCTTTCATGTTATTGCAGTGATGCCTCGATATTGAGGCATCCTGTATTAACATTTTTTAGGCATCCGATGCAGAGAGAGACACTCTGTGACCCTCTCTACATCGACCAGCGATGGTGCAGATCGTCGGTGGGTGGAAGCGATAGCAGGGAGGCGGGTGGGCAGCCCATCGTTGGTTGATATCCGGATCCTGTCCCCTCTGTGCTTCCTGGAGCGCGCAACGAGGTAGGGGTGGGGCGGGAGCGTGC